>NC_063174.1:4132890-4332890 GCF_023159225.1 Perognathus longimembris pacificus
CATGAGAATGAACAACATCTGCATTACTATCTTAAACTATTTTGTCTTGGGTTTTTGCCAGTCCTGGGGCTTGGACTCAGGGCCTGAGCACTGTCCCTGGCTTCGTTTTGCTCAAGGCTAGCACTCTACCACTTGAGCCACAGCGCCACTTCTGGCTTTTTCTGTTTATGTGGTGCTGAGGAATCGAACCCAGGGCTTCATGCATGCAAAGCAAGCACTCTACCACTAATCCACATCCCCAGCCCTTAAACTTTTTTATTTGTCAAAATAGATTTTTCATTGTTGTTTTAGAGGTGCTATGCGGCGGGGTTACCTTTACACATATCAGGTAATAAGTACATTTCTTCTGTTTTGCTTAGTATCAACCCTTTTGAAAATACCAAAAGTAATACCCAGAAATAAACTGTCTTAGCAAGACATACCTAACAAAAATTGTAATAACTCACAAGTATATATCTCAACAAACTACCAGCTATATAGGCCCAAAGTGGTCATCAATGTTACCTCCTTGTACTGACTGGCTGTATTGACGGACTTCATTAAAGAAATTGCTTTGCTAGCCCTGACTTTGGAGAGTCCATCAGGTTTTTGTTTAGCTGTGATTATACAAATAAGAAACTATGCCCTTCATAAAATGATTTCATTTAGTTTGTTGACAATCCTTCCCTCTGTGACACAGATTGCTTGTAGTTTATGAACCTTCTCCCTTACCCCACTAAAACCAGGGAAGATGGGCATAGAGAGGTTAACCTTGCCATATAATCTTTTCTTTTCTACAGAACTTTTTGAAGTATGCATTGACTTATGCTTTCAGGGAAACCTTTCGAAAGCTACACACCAGGATTTTCTCTAGAAATATGTAAGGGACTGGTTGCCTCAAGAGTCTTGAGTTCAGAAGGTAGCCTCAGGAAGGATAGAGGGTTGAATTTTTTCTAATCATCTTTGTGTTGTTTATAAGTTGATGTAGTCCTATAATGATTGGATATATAGATGTATGCATATATATATGTACAGCGAGAGAGAGAGAGATTTTTGTAAAATAAACAACATTGACAATTCTTTCAAGTCCTGACATAGTGACTTTCATCCAGCAATATGTTTCTGAAAATTTAAATTCTTTTTTTAAATGTCTAAATGTCTTTCTTTTCTTTCAAAAACTCTTCATATATCTTTTTTTTAATGGGTAAAATGCAAATATGGGTTCTTCTATGAAATTTATAAGCCATAAAAAACCTATCATTAGCAAAACAATAAAAATAAAAATGCAAATCTATATGCATTAATCATTCACGTCTCTATTATCAGGTAACTTGCAGAACTATTTTCCAGAATTTGTTTTAGGATATTTAGCTAAAAGAAAAAAATGCAGCAATTATATACTTTACCAATCATTTCACATTTAGGAGAAAGTTACTTTGCCATACATTGTCTAACTATAAACTCAAATTATCCCACTAGGTAATGATAAATTATTCCTACTACCTTTTTGTCTGCCAAATTGCATTCTATCTTCCTGTTTAAATGAAATGCTCCATGGTAGCTTATTGGTGTTGAAAAAGTATAGGTTGCATTTCTAAATTGTTATTTAAAAGTTTTAAATTAACATGCTATTTTTCATAGTTAATAGAAAATACTGTAAAAGTGATATCAGCATGGTGCATGAAGAACACATGTACTGTCTCATCACTTACTGAAGTTGTACATTTATGGTCTTGCTACAGATGTCCATAGGTTTAGCTGCGTAAATAACATTTAAAGTATGAATACGTCTTAATTTCATGTAGATGGCATCTCTTCTGGTGTTGGTAAACCTTATCTAACATTATCTGTCCTATCCATATATATCTTCCTTTTTCCATCTCCCTTTCATTTTCTCCCTTTCTCTACCTTACTACTTCCCTTCCCTATCTTCCTTTACATTTTTGTAGTGAAAGCATTTAGAATTTTTAAAAATCCTTTCAGCCATTTTTAAGTACGCAATAGAGTATTGTTTACTATAAGTATAATATTTGTTGATAGGACATGGTTACTCAATGATTTCAGTGAACATAATGACTTACATTCTAGAGATTTGGAGAAAGAATCTCTACAGATCTAGATTTAAACAAAAAAATACCTAGAATTCTTCAGAAAGCCAAGATCTGATGGTAGTTTTCAGTGAAGAGGAAGAAAAGTTCCAGAGAAACAGCAAAATGATGGGTTTAATTAAGTGTGACTCAAGTGGCAGACTACTGACACAAATCAACCAATCAAAAAATAATTTAATCAAACTACCATGTCCTTACAACTCGAGACATATATATGCCAAATATAGTTTTTTGACTCCTGTGAATATACACTACTATAGGTAAGTGTTCTTGATACATAATGACTGCACGAAGCCCAGAACAATTTGAATAAAAGATAAATATAAAAGAAAATGCCATGTTTCTCACTGGCTAAGTGAGGGCAAGAAGAAATAAATGGAGGTTGTGATTAATGATACTGTGAGATAGTATATAACAGAGGGAAGGATAAATTGATTGAGCAAGGTAAGTTCAGAACACTAGGTTCCTATTGGGCAAACCACTGAAATACAGCAGTTGTAACATTTTAAGTATTGTACTTTTACTACACCATGTCAATTGTATGTTATTAAAAGCTTTGTTTTCAGGTTGGAAGTTGAAGAAAGTGTTTGTAAGTAATTTAGTGGATATTGAATTAGTAAAATTTAAAATAAAAAGACATGTTGACATTGCTAAAATATTTACAAAGTCACATATGCTATTATTGTCTAAGTAGAAAAGGGTTTGTTTTCCTCTATTCTGTACTTCTTGGTTATTATTGATTCATTATGTATTGAATTCTTTAAGCTGAAATTTTTACTACTAAAACACTGATGATTTCCCAGTATTCCGTCCAGATAACAACTTCATGTACTGTTTTAATCATTGTTTCATTCTAAGTACTTTGTTTTTGTCTGAACTAGTGATACCTTTCCTTTAATTATATATTGTTATTATTGTTGTTGTTGGAATAGATAATGTTCCCACTTTAAACTGAATTTGAAATCAGGTTGTAAGTTTCTGTATAATGTTTTCTAAGGTATTACCCAATATATACCAAAAAAGGTCATTTAAAACACTCAGATAAATATTACCCTAATCTCTTCCATAGCCAGAGTGTATCTAAATATGCAAGAAAAGTTTTCAAACTCTAAGTTTAGTTTGCTCTTTGTAACTATTAACCTTCATAATATACTATTTTAAAATACTCAGAGTAATTGGGTAAAGGGGAGAAAAAATACAGGTGCCAAAGAGTCATGCTAGGAAAGGTAAGTCTAAGAAGAAATGAAGACCAAGCTTGGTAACCAAGCTTGATCATGAAAGCTGATCATGAAAGCTGATTCAACTAAGAAGCCTGGGATAGAATCCATGAGGAAAACCTACAGAACAAATTCAATTAGGTAGGTATGTAGACCCAGATTAGTTCTTATTTAAAATGCAACAGTACTCCAAAAGTTCATTCAAGCATATCTTACTCTTTTTTTACACAAGGACCATGACAGCAGTAAAGAAAGTCATTCCATGGAATATTCACCTTGTTAATAAAAGATGTGAAAATTGAAAAACCACAAGATCACTTTAGCCATTTAGGAAATCTACATTTTCTAAACAAGTTGAAAATTGAAAAACTTTTATTCTATAGCAAATTACATAAATTTAATAACAACTAAAATGTACAAAAAGCCACAGAAGAAGAATTACTTGAATAGAAGTTAATTGATTCCTGGGCTAATTCTTAGGAAAGAAAATCTTTGGAGATAGATTGTGATGGATATAAATGATTAAGCTATGTGTATTGTGATGGAAGGGTCTTTCAGCCCTGGTCCCCTCTGCTGAAGAAGGTCACTGAGGAATGTACTAAGAACACAACTTATCTATCTGATAACCTTAAAGACATGTATTTAGGATGAACACATTCATAAAAAGGGTCCTTTTCCCCTTAGTCATTCCATTTTTTTTTCAAGATTAACCTTTCTCAGACTATGAGAGTAAAGATACACCCTGTGCATTTATATGACCTCATATATTTTTGTGATAAATTCTACTTGTGTTTATGATATGAGAGTTATAGTACTTGATTTGAAATATGTACATAATAATGTTAGACTATCATCAAATTACAATAATATATGTCATATAAGCTACTCATTAAAAGAAAGTTAGCATTAGCATTTAAAGGAAAGTGCTTTGTGTTTATCAAATATATCAGTATGAATTAGCAATTATAATTAATATTTAAGGAAGTGTAATTATAACAACTTTGTCAAACAGGAACTCAGTACAAGTTACTGCAAATTGACACATCATGTTTTAATACATAGTTAATATCAAGAGAGAAATTCCATATTGTTAAAACACACATGTGTAATTTGTAGCTTCCATTCTTTTTTTTTTTTTTTTTTTTTTTTTTGCCAGTCCTGGGGCTTGAACTCTGGGCCTGAGCCCTGTCCCTGGCTTCTTTGTGCTCAAGGCTAGCACTCTACCACTTGAGCCACAGTACCACTTCTGGCTTTTTCTATATAAGTGCTGCTGAGGAATCGAACCCAGGGCTTTGTGTATACGAGGCAAGCACTCTTGCCACTAGGCCATATTCCCAGCTCCGCTTCCATTCTTTTCATTCCCTGCATCTTTTCTTGCTTTTTCTGGTAATATGAATTAATACGCTGGTTTTTATTTCTTGTGAAATAATAGTTTGCTCAGTAAATTGTTTTCATTTTTAATTAAAATACCAAAGACATTGTTAGAACATTCAATTGGAGAAGCCTTAATGGTGTGCAACTTACTACAATGATTTGCAGAACTGTTCAGGTACACAGACCCTTCTGAATCCTCATTAGCATCTCTGATAACCCTCTTAAACACAAGTGTTTCCCTCTTCTTGATTAGAGATTTATAATTAGGATATTTCCTTCATTTGAGTAATTTGAGAATGTTTTGTTTGAAATTTTGGTCATCATATTTCAGTAAAGTAAAATATAAAGCATTTGATGAAACTTTTGCATTTGCTACTAAGCAAAATGTTCTTTATGATAAAAGTTATAAAACACTAACTTTGTTGGTGGGCCTTGAGAAGTTGCAGATAATTCTCTGTTATTTGTGTCCTAGATGTAATCTCTACTCTAGACAGCTTTGAATGATTCCATTACTTCACATGTGCTCTGTCTGGGCCTTTAAAATACTGTTTAGTGGCTTGACATAGTAATCTGATGACTAGCCTTGACCTTGCAATTTCCACTGAATAGGCTGAATTTCGAAAAAATTATTTTAATACATACAATAAAACACAATTAATCGAAAAATGTATATTTATTAAATATCTTAATTTGTATTATGAAAGTCCTATATTGAGGCTAACCTCTTTAAATGTATTCAGCAGGTTTAATATATATATATATGTATATATATATATATAGTGATATAATACAGTTTTTTAAATGTACTCCAAGGTTGATTCCTTTTGGTTAAATCAATTCAAATTGATTTTTAAGTTAGGAAAGAACACATGGATTAATAACAAGTTGAAGGTCATAGATAAGGTAATGTAACTGTCATTTATTAATATTAATGGAACATTCTCCCAAAATAATCATCATAGACGCAGAATGGTTCAATATCTTTATTAGCAATCTAGAGGGTAAAGTCTTCTAATGTCATAAAGAAGTGATTAAGCTATAAGTTGCTGAAATCATCAGGGAGGTTAAAATCAAAGTGAAGTGTCCAAGGAAGAATGTAAGTAGGAAAAAGTTTAATGAAATATGTATTCTGATTATTCAGTTCAGTATATCACAATACATTAATTGCTAGTGAAAGAAGTAGAATAATCAATTCTGCAATCAAATATGAGATCAGATTCTAACTAGCTAAGTGACCTCAGGTGAACAAATATGGAAATGTCTAGTGATAACGGTAACAGTTTCAAAAATAATAGTTGACCATGACTGACTGATGCTGCTGATAAGATATTGTGCTGGGCGTGACTTTTTTGCTTTCTTGCAATCCTATCATCGTGGAATGGAAGTGTGGTCCTTTACAGACTTGAAGTAAACCCGTTCAAGTTCTTACAACCTTACAGTGATGTAGGTGGAATTTAAACTGGGGCTGTGGGCCTGTGGAACTCGCTCCTAGAATATGCTATCTCTTATTCATTTGAATTCTCTAAGGGTAAATTTCAGCAGCTTTAAATGAGAACCATAAAGTAACTTATCTGGGACTACTGTGAGGATTCAATTTAAAATAGGTAAAGAAAGCCAAATACAAATTCTGGGGGTTATAAGAATTTCCTACTTTTCAGGATTCTGTGGCACACTGAGCAGTAATGACAAATAAACCGGTCTTGAAGAAATTGATGATGGGCCGTTCTTATCCATGTTCATTTCTTCCCCCTTGTATCCAAATGTCAGCAAATTTCTCTGGTGTCCTTCCAAAGTTTTTAGTCTAATACTGTATCATTTCCATTGCCAAAAGCTTAGGTCAAGTGAAAAATCAATATATCCTTCAGGGTACAAGGCAGGTTCATAATAAGCCTACTTTCTTTTTAAGGATTTGGAGATAGGATAGGCAGATGGAAAAATGGGTGAAAGAAATTAGTACAGAAGTAGAGTATCAGAGTCTGAATAATCTACCATGACATCCGAGACTAAGATTTAGTTGAACACAGAATTTAGAAAGGAGTTTGTTTAAGATGGACAAACGTGGAATCTCAAGGCTGGGAAGATGGCCTAGTGGTAAAGTGCTCACCCAGTATAAATGAAGCCCTGGGTTTGATTCTTCAGCACCACATATATAGAAAAAGCCGGGAGTGGTGCTGTGGCTCAAGTGGCAGAGTGCTAGCCTTGAGCAAAATAAGCCAAGAACAGTGCACAGGCCCTGAGTTCAAGCCCCAGGACTAGCAAAAAAAAAAAATAAAGAAAAAAAATAAAATAGAAAGACAGAAAGAGAGAGGGAGGAAGAGAGGGAGGAAGGAAGAAAGGAAGAGAGGATGCAAAAAAGAAAAGAAGCTACAAAGAGAAAAAAAGAAAGAAGCATGGAACCTAAGTATGACTAGATTTCATAGAAAAGTATCATAACAATGAGGACCAGAGAAATTGTGTACTATATCTAGGAATCTAGGAATACACAGTGTTATTGGAAATACTATTAATTTTGCAAATTAAGTTTAAAATTAAGGTAAAAATTTTAAGCAAGGACAAATATGGTAAATATAAAAGATTTATTTTTTATAAGAACAACCTCCATACTATGAAGTATTTGTGGATGTTGCATTTAATGTGAATTGCTATACCTTTATACTTATGTAGACATATAGATAGTATCTGTAATATATATATATTCTTTTTTCAGTTTTCTTACTATTTGTTTTCTTCAGTCTTTCATACTAACTTTTATTGAAAATCTTATAGACACATTTTCTCCTTCATTAATCTCATTAGCTATATGTCATTTTTGTCATTTTTGCTTGCTTCAAGTTTAGAGAATATAACTGTAACTCATGGTCAACCTATAGGTAACTTGGAAGTACTTACACATTTCTCATTTTGATGGCATTGTTCTTGTGTATTTTAGTTTTATTTGTGTTTCAAATACCAGGACATATTACTATAATTCTTATGTAACTACTTGTTTATCTCATAAAAATTAAACAATAAATGCCATTTGTAAGTCTCTTATTGCATATTTCTATCTGGTTGTTTCCTACATGTTTTACTTTCACTTGAAGAGAAGGTCATGTTTGTAGTGCTGGTTCCCGGGGTATATTTTTAGATATCTTTATTTTGCATTGGTTTTTGAGAATATTTGTACCAATATAGAATTCTAGGATGGCGGTTTTTCCTTTCAGTACATTAAAGGATTTTAAAATTCTGGCTTTTCAATTGTATATTTTCTACAAGAAATAAATTGTTTGTTTTTACATTTAGCTTATACAATGTTAAATACGTAATTATGTTTAAGAATGTATCTTTTTTTTCTTCACTGTTTTAAATACTTTTCTACAATTCTTTCAGAAATTGGTTTATGTAGTGCCTTAGAGAAGTATCCATTCTTCCTCAGAAGATAACTCTTTATTATTTATTTATTTATTTATTTATTTATTTATTTTTTTTGGCCAGTCCTGGGCCTTGGACTCAGGGCCTGAGCACTGTTCCTGGCTTCTTTTGGCTCAAGGCTAGCACTCTGCCATTTAAGCCACAGCGCCACGTCTGGCTGTTTTCTATATATGTGGTGCTGGGGAATTGAACCCAGGGCTTCATGTATATGAGGCAAGCCCTCTTGCCACTAGGCGGTATTCCCAGCCCAGGAGGTAACTCTGAGACTAATACTATGGTTTTATAATTGTAACAGACGTTGGAAAAATTCCCACCATCATTTATTAAAATAAATTATTTTGGTGTATCATCCTGGAAATTTCCACTAACATTCATATGAAGTCATTTAAGGTTGTTCAATGGCTCACTCTGATCCTTCATTTTCCTTCACTCTCTTGTTTTTTGTTGTTTACTTTTTCTATTTTTTAAAATTTTTATTGTAATGATGATGAACGGGGGGGGCGTTACAGTTACATAAGTAAGGTAATGAGTAAGTGCTTTTCTTTTTAAACACTGCCACCCACTCTGTCATTTTCTCCTTCTTAACCACTCCTCACCCCCCACCCCTTGTAAACTCCATTTCCAACACAGTGTCTGTGTCAGTGTTGCATTAGTTCATCCTTTGTCCTGCTGTTTCTGAGATTCCCTTTCCCTTCCACTGATCAAATGAACTTATATACAAGACAAAGGGTACAGAAAACTAAAACAGAAAGAAAAGATAGAAACAAACGCCTAATATAATCAAAATTCACTAATATTCATTTTTTGGGATAAGTATATTTATGTGTGTTTGTGTATGTACATGTATATATATATATAGTGAAGCTAATGTATCGAATTGCTTTAACATATTAAAATAAACATTATCCAACCCAGTTCATTTGGTAAAATTCAAACTGGTAACCCAGACATTTCCTTTTTATTCTCTAATATAAGCACAAATATTTGGTAACACTATACTCTAGATTTCCTCTGGTCGTAGTTTCTATCTTTTCCTCTGCCTATGTGCCCTCCCTCCTTTCCTTTAGTTTTAATATTTTCAGAGAAGCCATATAATTGAGGCATCTGTAGAGTGTTTTCTTGTTTGTTTCGTTTTGTTTTCTTGCCAGTCCTTGGGCTTGAACCCAGGGACTGTGTATGTAGGACTGAGGAATCCAATCCAGGGCTTCATGCATGCTTGCAAGCACTTTGGTTTGAGTCATATTCTCAGCCCTGGGGAGGTTTGGAATGTAATCCTGCTCAAGTTTAACCACATAGATCAATCTGAGTATTTGGAGATCCGAGTGAGGATTCAATCTATCTCTCTAAACTCCTCTAAGGTGTAGTGACCCTTAAACACTTGTATTTCAGAAATAATTTTCTAGGCATCTAGACTTTGCCTAGTGACACAGCCACGGGAGTCCAGTGGTCTACAAAAGACACATTTTGAGTTTCTGCGATCACAGAATCCAGTGCATGTGTGTGAGAACAATACGTAGTCTGAGGAAAGAGAGCATCGTCAGGAGTTAAAGGGAAGAATGGCTGACTTGCAAAAGAGGACGCACTTCTCCCTTCTCCCAAAAGCCCAGTAGAAAACTTTGTCAGCTGGGGATATGGCCTAGTGGGAAGAGTGCTTGTCTCGTATACATGAGGCCCTGCGTTCAATTCCCCAGCACCACATATACAGAAAACGGCCAGAAGTGGCGCTGTGGCTCAGGTGGCAGAGTGCTAGCCTTGAGCAAAAAGAAGCCAGGGACAGTGCTCAGACCCTGAGTCCTAGGCCCAGGACTGGCAAAAAAAAAAAAAAAAAAAAAGAAAAGAAAACTTTGTCAGTCACAGAGCAGTGGGTAAAACACAAAGGTTCTTGCTTCAGCCATGAAAAATGATTAATCTTCCCAAACACCTCACACTGGCCCATTTAATGCTGAAAAACATCTTAAAGGAAAAATCTCAAAGTCTGTAACTACTTTCAAGGAATTTAGCTATGTCACAAATCAAAGCCAAAAATAATGTAAAAAAAACAAAACACCATTTATAAAAAGCAGATAGAATTCATAATGTCCTATCATGCAAAATAATTTATCATGCATGACAGAAGCAAGAGTAATAATAATAATAACAACAGTAACCAAGCATGGAATAAAATGAAGACAAGGTTTAGGAAAGGTGACTCAGGAAAGGAAAGTTTGAAGTGAATATACATGGAAATAATTCAAGTTTTCTTTCTTGTGTCATGACTTCGTCACTGTTTTAGCTGTTCAATTAATCTTATTTCTGATTAAATGGGCAGTTAAAAACAAAGCAAGACAGTCTTCGGAGAAAACTAAATTTCTTTGTCATTACTAATCTGACAACTAAAGATTGAGAGACTTTCACCCAGCAAGAACTGCGATTGGATATGGCTATGTGCAATTTCACACTGGACACTGCTGCGACGTTGGACTAAGTTCAGCCTTTCAGAGGAAATATCAGAAGACACACTTCTCTTTGGAATTTAGGTGGAGAAGAAAAGATGAACACACCATAGGGAAAAGTCCTGCCTGGAGCAAAAATTAAAAGGGTGACTTAACAGGTTATTTGCGACTCCCATTTCTGACTCTACTCGCATTGAGAGGAACAAAGTGATCTTGACTGCTTTGATTAGAATACTCACAGAGAGTGAGCAACTACCCCCCAATTGAATCAATAAATGGCTCCTAGCGTAAAGGCGGTAAGGTGGGAGATTGCCTCACCACCTAAAGACCAGAGAGCAAGAAAGGGAGGGAAGGAAGATGCAGGTGGAGCGTCATTACCACACAGCTCAACACACACACACACACACACATACACACACACACACACACACACACACACACACACACACACACACACACCATGTATTCTCTGCCTTCAACTTCCAAGCTTAGGTCTACAACACATTCTGAACTTAGGTTCATAGAATTCACTTCAAGACAAAATTAAGAACTGTGGTTTCCCCAGGCCTCTATCGTAATTTTTTTTTCATGGTTCCACAGATGCAGAAATTGCTTATATATACAGAATGACTGGATGCAAGGAAGGCAGGGCTTCCTAAAGTGAGACATCATGGAATTATGTTTGGTACTTGGAACATGTGGGAGTCTATGCTGCACAAACTTAAACAGCCTTATGGGTTGGGATCTTTCCTGTTGGAACGTCAACTTTAGTAGCTATTATTTGATCACGAGTCCATCAAAAATGTACTCTCTAATGTCTTTGTGGAGCTTTGTTTGGGACACACACAAGAGAGTTTACAGAATTCAAGATCTGATTCCATTTTCTTCAGAAAATGGAGTATGTGTAAGATGAAAAATTACATATTTAATAATAATATAAGACAAATAAAACATATTGTAAAAATGTACAATCAAAATAAAATGGTAGTGGCATAATATTTACACATCATGTATTTGACAATATCTATAATAAAAATAGTTCTAAAATTCAATGATAAAATCCAAATGACTGCAGTAAAAATAAGAAAAAAGCTATTTTTCAAGGTCATATTGTAAGGATATACAGACAGTGATTATATAATAGGAAGATAGATTCGACAGCCTGGGCACCAGTGGCTTGTGTGGTCATCATAGCCTCTAGGGAAGCTGACATCTAAGGACCAAAGTGTATGCAGAGTCTGTGAGATATTACCTCAAGTAATTACCAGCACAATAGTAAATTGGGGATATGACTCAAGTTATAGTGCAAGCAAGATGAATTCACATCATGGTACTGCCACAGAATAACATGTATGACATAATTAAAACAAAGATAAGCACTACCTATGATATCACTGCAAACTTTTCAGAATGAACTTACTGACAGCCTTAATATATTCTAGTGATGAAAGCAACAAAAATACAAACTACTAAGAAATAAATTTGACTACAGTGGCAAAAAAAAAAAATCTCTACATAGTAAAAATAAATAAAAGTACTGAGAGGAATTGAAGAGTTATAAAAAGAAGAAAGTTGATGTTTATAGAATGGAAGAGCTAAAATTGTTGGAATATGCACAGTATCCAAAACAATGTTCAGATTCAATATACTTTATGAAAAAACTAATATGGTTCCTCACTGAACTAGGAACAATAAGCCTAAATTTCATAGGAAGTCACACACACATACTCACATGTATACCCTGAAGAGCCAAAGCCATCTTGATCAAAAGGAAGAAAACAGATTCAAAATACATTACAAAGTTGTTATAAAAGCTTTGCATTAGCTTGAATATAGAACCACAAGCCAATGGAATAGAACAGAGCCTACAGATAAAACATTTGTCTACATTCCAGTGATATTTGCACAGCTGCTAATAACATTTACTGAAAAAGCAAATAGTCTAAAATATGTACTTCTGGGAAAATTGGGTATTCACACACAGAAGAATGAACTTAGACCCTTCTTTCACTCATTGCAAAATTAAACTGAAATAGGGCTGATGACTTAAAAGGAAAATCTGAAGCTATGAAATGTATAGAAGGCATTGGTAAGTGCTACCACACACTGGACCATGGTCTAGACATGCAATAACTGAAAAAAGCAAGGAAGATTAGGCTTTGTGCTTTGACATGTTTACAGAAAGAGCAAAATAAACATTTGGTTTTGTGTCAGATATCACATGTTGGATTTTCTGTTTCTTTCCTCAGGCAATGTCCTGTAACGTCATTCATGTTTAGGCTCCTTCTGACATTCATATGAAGTTGCACCCCCAATGCAGAGGATGAAGCAGCTGGAATTTAGAAAATAAGAAGGCTATGAGATTCCTGCTATCACACATTTAACCCTTGTGACGTTGCCATGAGAAGACAGTACTCCCCCTCCCCTAAGGCGCAGAAGATGCAGCCCGTTGCATTATCTTGTAGGCAGAGAGCGAGTAGCCTGTCTAGATACCAGATGCCCACCTGTACTTGAAGCCAGGGCTTGTCAGATGCTAGAATCATGAAAACACCATTTTATTATCTCTAAATTACCCAGATTGTGGTAAATTTATAGAGCAGCTCAGGCCAATGAAAATACTCTTTGGGTCATAATATTTTCCCATCAAAACCCAGAGGAGTGTATGCCTTAATGCACAAACCAAAATGCTTAAAAAGTTGATAAACTACTTTCTGTCCATTTGTATTGTTTTATTTATACTGGAATTATGGAGTTAATATCGAAGTAATATTCTAATAATTTCCCCCCTGGAGGATTGTCATAATAAGGATTAAACTTTTTCAGAAAATATTGGCCTGGTATAGAATTCATGGTCCGCTTGCCCCCAGCTACTGAGTAGATAAGATTATAGATGGACACCACCATGACCAGAATTTCTAATACTTTACAGCATATAATTTAGCAACATGCTTTCGAGTTGTAATTGTCATCTCCATTCTACTTACCAAAAACAGTAATATCTTAGTAACATACTCAAAACTAGACTACAGTAATGTAATTGTAATCCAATTTTAGAAGTTTTACAGAGGATTATTTGAATTCTGATAGTAGAGTTAAATAAAAACAGCTTAGGAAATACATATGTTTGAATATCATGAATAGTCAGATGGGTACAACAGAACTTGAAATATGCAGAAAGACTTAGGATAAAAGCTTGGGAAAGCTTAGGAAGGAATGAAATCTATATGGGCACAACTCATGTTTAACATGATTAAATAGGACTTGTTTCCATGTTTTCCTTTTTACTTTTTAGTATTGTTTTTCATCTTTAAATTTTTATTGTTAAGTTAATGCACAGAGGGATAGCAGTTAAACATGTAAGGTAGTGGGTACATTTCTTTACAAACATTATAACTCATTCCCTCATTTTCCTCCCACTCTCCCCACCTGCTCCAAGCCCCTCCCCCCAACAAGTTGCAAAGTTCATTTCCAAGAGGGTGCCAAAATCAAATACAATGACGACGGGGAATAAAATATAGGAAAATGAAAGAGAAAAAGAAATATCTCCACATAGTACATGAAAAACCTTTTTCTTTCCATTTCTTGGAGTTCATTTCACTTAGTATCATTTTATATGGTCATATGTACATAGCTATTGAGCTGTTGTGATCCTCTTCTAGGATTATCCTAGATGTGTACTAATTGTTACTAATGAGGGATGCCTTGGACTCTTTGATTTTTTGGGTCTGGCTTACTTCACTTAATATGACTTTTTTCCATTTCTTTACAAAAGTGATCATGCCATTCTTTCTGATGAAAGCATAGAATTACATGGTGTATATATACCACATTTTCTCTCTCTTTTTAATTAAATTTTTGTCCTTATTATAAAGGTGGTGAACAGGGGAGTTAAAGTTACACAAGCAAGGTAATGATTACATTTATTTTTAGACAATGTTACCCCATCCTTCATTTTCTCCCACTTACCCCTCCTTATTACCCTCACCCCCGAAAGTTGTAAGGTTGATATCTAAGCTGTTGTTAAGTCAGTATCCTTGTTGTATTCGTTCATCCTTTGACCTGCTGGGGTTTGTTTTGTGATTTACTTTTCGTTCCCCTAGTTGAATAATCTTTTATACAAAATAGAAGGTAAAGAAAATTCAGAGATGACAAAAAATAGGAGAAAAAATTAAAAGAAATTACAAACCTAAAAAAAACTTACCTACAGTACCTACATAGTAAGAACTCTTGTTTCTATACTTTGGATTTTATGTTGGTATATTTCATTATATATGGTTCTAAGTATTAAGCAATTGGGTTGCTGAGGATCTCTGTTAAGAATAACACAGACATATTCTAGGTCTTACATATAAGAGAAACCATGCAACCTGCTTTTCTTTGGTCTTGGCTTACTTCAATTAATATATTTTTCCAGGTCTTTCCATTTCCTTATGAATGGGCAGTGGCATTTTTTTCTGATTGAGATCTAGAACTCCATTATGTACATATACCACATCTTCTTGGTCCACTCATCTTCTGAGAAGCATTTGGGTTGGTTCTGTATTGTTGTGATGGTAAATAATGCTGCAGTGAACATAGATACAATTGTAACTTTAGCATGGCCTTGTTTGTGGACATTTGGGTAAATGTTCAGAAATAGAATTACTGAATCATAGGGGATCTCTGTGCTTAGTTTTTTCAGGAACCTCCATCCTGCTTTCGAGAGTGGTTGGACAAGTTTACATTCCCACCAACAGTATGGTAGTGCTCCCCTTAGACCTCATCCTTGCCAGCATCTGTTGTTAGTTTTCTTGATAATAGCCCTTCTCACTGGGGTGAGGTGGAACTTCAATGTTGTTTTGATTTGCATTGCTTTTATGTTGAGAAATATTGAAGTTCTTCTTGTGCCTATTGCCTATTCTTTTTTCCTCTTCAGAAAAGTATTTCTTTAAGTCTTTAGCCTACTTATTAATGGGATGGTTGTTTCTTTGAGGATTTGTTTTGGGGGAGTTTACTTTTCTGAGTCCTGAGTATATTTTAAATATGAGGCCCTTGTCTGTTGCATGGCTAGTGAAGATCTAATCCAATCAGTAGATTTTCTATTTATCTCACAAGCTATGTCTTTTGCCATGAAGAAGCTCTTCAGTGTGATGCAGTCCCATTTGTCCAGTCTTTCTTTGATTTGCTGTGTTTCTGAGCCTTTATTAAGAAAGTTTCTACTTGTGCCAAGGAGCTCATGTTTCTCCTATTCCTCCCTGTAAGGTTCTCAAGGTATCTGCTTTTACCTCTAATCTTTGATCCATTTAGAATTGATTCTGGTGCAGGGTGATATACAAGGATTTAACTTTAGTTTTCTATATGTATTTAACCAATTCTGCGAATACCATTTGTTGAAGAGGCTGTCTTTCTTCCATCCTATTTTTTGTCTCACTTATCAGAGATAAGGTGGCTATAGTTCTGTGGGTTCACTTCTGGAGCTAAATTCTATTCCACTGGTCCTCAGGTTTGTTTACTTATTTATTTTCAAATGCACAAATGCCCAAAACAGACTTGACTTATGAGGTAATTCTATATAGAATTAAACTGTTAGTGAAATTTGTATTCATTCTTTAAATTTGATTCACATGTTCCATCATTATGTTTTGCACTCCTGAGGACAAGTGTAGATGAAGTTGTCTAGAAAAAGTTCAATACATACATGTTCACTCATTTGTAAAAGGCTAGGAATTCTCCTTGGAATTTATGCAGAAAATTTTTACTTGTTATTGTTATAGGGGAAAAATATTGTTTTTCATCAAGCATGAAACTATGGATGATATTATTTAAATTGATAGTTGACAATATGATCATGCAAAACAATTCAAAAATTAAAAGGAGTACACTGATATCTAAAATTTCTTGTGCTGAAATATCACATTATTTTATTAAGTTTTTTTAATATATTGGGGATGGAAACTTAAAATGATTCTAAGATACTTGCAGTTTTATTCATTAAGGTAGATACTGAGAGTAGGGTTGAATACAGAGAGTTAATCTATCATGTAAGAGTGTACAGGGAAAGAATAAAATTTAAGGAGAGGAGAGGAGGAATGATCTATGCCTTGAATTAGTGAGCAATAGGGGTATAGCCTGGACCCTGTTAGTGCCCATGAGGAATCTATCTCCTAATTTTTTCAAAGAAGATGCGTGACCCATTTGGTAGTCCCTTAGGAACAGAGTCCTTCCCCTTTCTAAGTTCTAGGAAGCTCCTGTAAAAATGAGATATCTCCTTTGATCACTAATGGAAAGGGCACAAGTTCAGGCACTGAAATAGAAAGCCACATTTACTCAATACAAAGACATTTTGAATGAAAATCTTTTATGTAACTACTTAAAAGTAGTGTTGTTGTCTTATCCCCGGGAAATTGAGAACAGCTGCTGTCTAACAACTTCAGGTAACACATTCAGGCCAAAGGTAAATAGCATAAGGCATTAACAGTGACTGCTTCAATTGATGCCTGAGATTGCACAATTACAGTCTAATGTCGTTACCACACATTGAAAATATTTATCTCCTATTTACTCAATAATCAATTTAGTCACAAAGTTTAAAACCTATGACAAATTTATTAAATGCTAATGTAACTATAAATTTTTGCATATAATTGAACAAAATCCAAAATAATTTATCTAACAGGTAAGTATTGGTATATAAGTCTACAGTATTATGAATTTTTGAGGAGCTACAAAAAATATCTAGCATGTTGCTTTCTGAGAATCAATTTTGTGATCTCTACCTCAAATAAGTCAAATACATCAATTACTGAATTTTCTCAAGTGCAATAAAAGAAAACTTAGGGTTAAGTTTTATCATAAAAGTTAGAATTTTATTTAAGAAATAGGAACCTTTGCACATTTTGCACCAACTTAAGAAGTCATATAGGAGTGAAATGTAAAGCAGGTACACCTGTTATTCAGTTTAAATTTCTAGAATACTCAAACACTTTATACTTAAAATTAGAGAATGTCTGTGTTGACAAGATTGTCAGGCACTCTTTAAACTATGGAATTACTGCCTTTCTTCAAATTCAATAGAAAGAACAGAATATTCATCAAAGCAAGTAGGGAATGTAATGCACAATTTCTCAGTCATTTTAATGGAAATTCTGTCTTTTACTCCCCAAGTTCTCAATAAGCACATATCTTAAGAAGATGCTTTAATCTATTTAATTGTTTTTGAAGTTCGATAGTTTTTTCTTTGAAAATGGCTTTGCTACTAAGTTGTTTTTATTCATTCTGCAGAAGTACAGCATAGCCATTTTATTCACATATTAAGCAAATGACTAGCAAAAACATCAGAAAGACAAATGTCACTATAGAATAACAATTAGATTTTGGAAATCCAATAAAATGTAGCAAAATGTTATTTTCAAGTATATGAATTCATGTGCACTTTTATATCTACATACTCATCATATTACAAACAGCTAAATAATATATTTTGCTTGATTTTCTATATAATTGTTTGTGCTTTGGAGAATTTTAATGACATCTTCATGAAAAGTTTCTGGAAAGTTTGATACAATATGTATTTTGAAATATGACTTATTGGCCTCAAATTTAGGACTACATAGGAGAAATATAAATTTGACACAAATACATAAAATTAAAATATAAACACAGGAAAAAATAACTGAGACATGGACTAATATTACATATGTAGGTTATGACTAGCACTACCAAATTACTTTATAATACATGACACATTATTCATTTCCTTACATATTAAATTTTTTGTCGAGCATCCATAACAGCAAAATCCTTTTAAACAAAAGGTACTGAATTTACAGAATTCAAAAGCCATTGGGTGAACAGTATAGTAGTGGAAATAAAATATCACCCTGACTGTTTTATCACATAGAGCATGATAACATCTTAGAAACCAAATCACCATTCATTCCTAGTATATACCAAGAGCAAGGGAAATACGTTGTTTCAAAGGCATGTGTCCAAATGTTTGTGGCAAATTTATTCAAAACAACCAAACATTGTATCTGTTGGGGCTCAGCACTGTGAACCCCAGTAGTCCTGGCATGGGACTCACTAGCCCAAGGGAGGATGGTGCTCTTCAGGGACAGTTCTAGATGATGGGTGCAAATAGTATGATACAACGTATTCTCCACTTTAGGAATAAACTACAGAAATACTATGGAAATTGAAAACACAATTAATGGAATGGCTTTAGGATGCGAAGATCTGAGACACCAACGGTGTTTTTAGAGAAATCAATTCAGCAGTGAGTGCAGAAGACCTAAGTGCATGAAGTGAGGGAACAACTAGAATTCTCTTTCTCCTGGGAATATTTGTTAAAGGATTTCAACTAGATTATTTCAAATGGAGAAAGATCTGTTCATCCCAATTTGGACAGTTGTTAACATGGGAGAAATAAAAAAGTTTGACCACAGATCCTCATCTAATTCATGAGGTGTTGAGATCTCCAATCACAGTCTAGGCTGACATGAAGCATAGCAAGATGACAGCAAGTCTTTAGCGTTGTGTTTAACTCTCAGAGAAACACCAGTAGAGGGAGTGAAGTCTTTGTTTATAAAGGAAATCTACACAAAGTAACAAGCTGTGAATTTGTAAAGTGCAGTACTATGTGTTTATCTCCTATTTCAGATGTTCTAGTCAGACACAGGTGGTCCACAGGCCTTTAAGTATGTAAGGGAACAAGTACATCATGGTAAGAAAAAAATTGAGTTCTTTTTTAATTTTATATTGCTTATTCGTGCATGGATTCTAGTAAACAACATCAAGGCCAGTATCCTCATCAGTCTGTGGAGCCTGAATTGAATCCTAGCCAACAGAACTCATATCAAGTATAGAGCCTCAGTCTGTCCCTGCCTTCGAAAGGCCGCTGGACCCCTATGCCAATGAATGAATTGAGTTTTGTGAATAGCTCAGATTCATCAGAATAATAAAAATAAAGTTAAAAATATTGCTATTACTATAAGGTTGTCTTTTTGATATTTTCATTGGCAATATGCATTAACCACATTAAAGCAAATTTATAGAGAAATTTATAGAGGACAATATATCTACTGAAGTGATTCTTATAATTTTTAAATAGAATATGGGATAGATTTTTTTTCTAATTTTTATGTTACCTTGAAGTTTGATGGTCAGTAATTTAACTGGAGAGTCTGCTTGATATTAACTAGAATTTGTTCAAGGTAGTGTAAGATATCCTAGGTGTTACATTTAAGAATCATTTGGATTGTGAGAATTGGAGACTTACACAACTATCCATAGACATAGGGGAGCGATAATAAAAAACTGAACCACATACTGACTCAGCTCAAGGAAACAAATTAGATGACAGAAAAGCACTAGGCAAACAGGAACCTACTGGAATCCCTACCAAACTCTTGGAAGTTCTTCCCAATTTCCCCTGAAGCTGCAGAATCTGGTTTTTATGGGCATCGTAATCTTTACACAAACTCAAGAATGTTGCTTCAACTGTCTCCTTCAGTAAAATTTTCTCCTTTGCTCTTCCTGTGAAAATTGCATATATTAATTCCTCTCAATGTCTCCTTCTAAAATGGAAATACAGTAGCAAAAGCATGTAGAGATGATAAGCATGGGTCTTAGCTTCTTTTCTGAACTACCAAACAGAATTTTGAAGGGTTTGAGATAAAGTCAAATGGGCAGTACACCAGTTTATAATGACAATAATTAACAGTAGAAAATGAGTTGTGTTTCAAATGTAGTTATGGGATTGGAAAGTTGACCACAATGGTTTCATTTCATAGAAAACTAAACAAACCATAGAAAAGCTAACGATTAACTGCAAGAAAAGAAAGACATGTCTTTTTTTTTTTTTTTGGCCAGTCCTGGGCCTTGGACTCAGGGCCTGAGCACTGTCCCTGGCTTCTTTTTACTCAAGGCTAGCACTCTACCACTTGTGCCACAGAGTCACTTGTGGCCTTTCTTTCTTTCTTTTTTTTTTTTTCTATTTATTGTCAAAGTGATGGACAGACAGGTTACAGTTTCATACATTAGGCCTTGGGTAAATTTCTTGTACTGTTTGTTACCTCCTCCCTCATTTCACCCTCCCCCTCCCCCTCCTCCTCCCCTTCTTCCACCATGAGTTGTTCAGTTGGTTTACACCAAATGGTTTTACAAGAATTGCTTTTGGAGTTGTTTGTCTTTTTTATTTGTGTCTCTCGATTTTGATATTCCCTTTCACTTCCCTAGTTCTAATACCAGTATACATGGTTTCCAATGTACTCAGATGAGATACAGTGATAGTGCAGGTACAACCCCTGGAAGGGGGTACAAGAGGATCATCAATAATAGAAGCTACGGTTTCACATGGCATGTTGAAAGTAATTATAACAGTGACATAACAGTCGTTTCCATAACATGGAATTAATTTCACTTAGCATCATCTTATGCATTCATAGGGGCATAGCTATTGGGCTCTTGTGATCCTCTGCTGTGACTAGCCTAAACCTGTGCGAATTATTCCCTATGAGGGAGACCATAGAGTCCATGTTTCTTTGGGTCTGGCTCACTTCACTTAGTATAATTTTTTCCAAGTCCTTCCATTTCCTTACGAATGGGGCAATGTCATTCTTTCTGATAGAGGCATAAAATTCCATTGTGTATATTAGCATTCTGAGAAAACAATAAGGCACATTAAAACAAAACAATATGCTATATTTAACATCTAATTGTTTGTTCAAGTAAAAGGGAATTTTGAAAGCAAAGTCATGAATACAACTCAAAGATTTTTAAGAATGCTATGTATGGTGAGGTAACAGAGAAAGAATAAAATAGCTGTTTATTGTAACAGTGTGCAGTGTTACATAACTAACCCAGAGCTTGCGTGATCTCTTTCGATAAAACTAACAACAAGGAAGAATAAAAACTTTGGCAAGTAGTTTCTAAAAAAAATTACTAGTACAAGGACAGATATTATGCTGTGTGACTTTACCCTGGTAACAAACTGATCTTTGAAGCAAAATCACTACATGATTAAATCTTCTTGTAACTAACTTGTTGGGGGCTGGGAATGTGGGTTTGTGGTAGAGTGCTTATTTAGCATGCATGAAGCCCTAGGTTCGATTCTGCAGCACCACATAAACAGAAACTGCAGAAAAAGGTAGAAGTGGGGCTGTGGCTCAAGTGGTAGAGTGCTAGCCTTGCGTACAGAGAGGCTCAGAGACAGAGCCCAGGCCCTGAGTTCAAGACATAAGACTGGCAACAAAAAACAAAAACAAAACCAAAAAAACCCCAATCTTGTGGCAAGCAAAATACTCTACTGTATTAATAATTTGAAACTTTCATGGCTTAAGCAGAAAATAAGCACAACAGATTCCGTGGGCTATTCAAAGCCTCATCTAAATGAAGAACTCAATTCCTTCACAATTTTCACTATTTTTGCATAATAATTTGTTTCATCTTCACTGGTTCATATTCTTAGTATGTGAGGAGGAAAAAATTTGGAATTAACTCTATCTTTTTAAATAAATTTATGATTACTTGTCTTGTATATATAGAAAAATAAAATGCATTGTTTTATGAATTATTAATACACTAATTTAAATGAAAGTTATTAAATGCATCTTCAAATGTGAAGTAGTAAAACTTCCATGTGCAATTTTTAGGATATGTATTAATATTATTTGAAACAGGTAATCATAATGTCTCAGTAAATACTCAATTTCATCTAATTTATATGTGTAAAAGCAAATCATTAAATTAAAAATGTGAATTATGATACTGTGCAAATATGGTGTAACAGTTTATCTGTACATAATAAGACATAATTACAGAAGTGGAAAATTAAACAACTCAAGCCATCTAATACTACAGTTGGGTAAGTAGGTCAGAAAAGATAAATGACTAACTCAATTAGACATCAATTAATGGCAAAACTGACAGCACAGCTCATTTTTCTTTTTGTCCAGTACTCATTCCTTCTTGTCACAAAGACTGATAGGTATAGAAAATATGCCAATCTAGAAAATTTTTGTAGGATAGCAAAAGGCAAAATAATCAAAGAAAAGAGAGAATCATAAAAGTAAGATGGTGGATGTAATATAATAAAAATAGTAAACAAATGTGAAGCTTGCTGTTAACCCAATAGACTGTACTAAATTATAGACAAGGATTAGAGCAACTTATTCACTAACATTCAGAAATTCACCTTCGTTATAAACGTGTAAACCAAGGCAACAGCAATACTTACAAAACTATATGCTATAAACCACCTGTACAACTCATGGTGGGAGAGGGAAATGGGAAGAGCGGAAGGAGGGGTGGGAAATGAGGGAGGAGGTAACAAGTTGGATAAGAAATGTAGGCACTGCCTTACGTATTAAGCTGTAACCCCTCTATACATCACTTTGGCAATAAAAACATAAATAAAAAAATTAAAAACTAAGAGAAAATAATTCATCATATTTAAATGAATAGAAAAATCTATACTATGCAATAATTCATAAATATATGATGACACTGATATAAAACAAAAGTCTTACCTGGACTTAGGAAGACTCTTTTTTTTTTCTTTTACCTTTGACGTACAAGGATTTAAATTCAGAGCCATTCTCTTGCTAGTCAGGTGCTCAAAAACTTAAGGAATGTCGTAACACTCCAACAATCTTTATCTTCATTTCTTTTTCAGGAAATACAGAGTTTGTTTTAGGCCAGACTCAGAGCAAGAAGAAGATCCTTTACTTTCACACTGAACTGTGAGCTTGAACTCTGGGCTTCATGATCTCTCTTGGTTTTTGTTGTTTGTTTTCACTCCTAACTGATACTCTATCACTTGAGTCATAGCTCTACTTCTGGCATTTCTGCGGGTTAATTGGAGATAAGGGTAAAATTGAAAAAAAAAAAAAGAAACCACAGGATGGAGCCAGAAATGGCCATCAGTAAGCCAATGAAAGAGGCTCAAGATAGAGCACACTTTTCAACATTTTGATCTCCTATTTCTATCCTCATCTGTGAGAAATTTGAGTCCCATTGTTTAGGACACTGAGTCTGTTATTTTATCATGATGCCCTTCACAAACTAATAGAGTTGGCTAAAATCTTTCAAAGATAAAGATTACTTACTAGGAAAAAAACCAACTGCATTTTGGAAAAGACTTGCTTTTAAAATATTTAGAAGGTGTTTCCATTGTTTTTCTTTCTGTCCCAAATACTCAGGGAGAGGGAAAACAGATAGTAATAGTTACCCACACCTATTACCCTCACTTGTCAAGCGGATGCAAGCTGGAGGAATATGAAAAGAGGCCAGTCTATGCAGAATTCTTTACTAAACTCCCTTTCCAAAATAACCAGAATAAAAGCAGCGTCGAGGCAGGGCTTCAGTAGTAGAGTACCACTAAAAAGCTACAGGCCTTGAGTTTAATCCCCCTTACCACAGGGGTGGGGGACGAGTGAGATTTGTGTGTGTATTAGGGGATCGGGTTGTACTTCATGCCAGTGGCAATTGGTTGATGGATGTACATCAAGAAATGTGTACCCTATGTGGTTAATGTATATGATTTTGGTACACTGCATATTGTATATATGCCTACCTGATCTAGGGAAGGGAAAGAAAAATGAGGGAGTAAGATATCACAAGAAATGTACTCACTGCTTTTTTTATGTAACTGTACCCCATTTGCACAACACCTTGTCAATAAAATTTAATAATAAAAAAGAAATGTGCGGCAGAACTTAAAGCTATGTAATAATTTGGGAACAATGATAGAAATGGATTTTTAAAAAGAAAGAAAATGAGAATACCTGTAGAAAAGTTTAGACAGTTCCCATTACAGACATTTAAAATGGGAACGCTGAATATGAATGTTTGTTTTAAAATAACATATATCATCATTGTTCCCATAATCAACATAAAATGTCTTCTTATGTGGAATATGAGAGAGGGAAAAAGAAGTGAAAATAAGCAGAATAAAATTTAAAAATTTTACTTTAAAGGGAGATGTTTTGGCACAGACTAATGAGGATGAGAATGATGAGCGTCAACTAGCAAAGGCTATGAATTCCGCAGGCTGCAGCTGGATTCTCAGCTTCCCATAAAGAATCATGCCTGCTGCTAATACATTAAATGCTAAAAAGAACTGATGTATGAATGTGTGTGAGGAGCTTTAAAAATAGAAGATGAAGCCTGGTAGCTCACACCTGTAATCTTAGCTACTCAGGAGGTAGGGAACTGAGGGTTGTGTACAGAAGCCAGCCAGGACAGGAAAGCACCAACGAATCATAAAAATAGCCAGACTTGGAGCTGTGGCTAAAGTAGTAGAGCACTAGATTTGAGCAGAAAATCCCAGGCCCTAATACAAAGCCTCAAGACCTGATAGAAAGAAAAATAGAAGATTCATTTAAGTTAAGAAATAATTACAATGTGTTGGCAAAATCGGTTCAACAACTGTAACAAACTAAAACTAGATCCTTAAATATCATGCTGCACCAGAATCAATTCCAAATGGATCAAAGACCATGAGGTAAAATCAGATACCCTGAAAACATTGCAGGAAGGAATAGGAGAAATACTTGGATTCCTTGGCACAGAAGGAAACTTTCTTAGTAAAGGCCCAGAAACACAACAATTCAAAGAAAGGTTGGACAAATGGGATTGCATTAAACTGCAGAGCTTCTGCAAAGGACATAGGTTGCAAGAGAAAGAGAAAGCCCACAGATTGGGAGAACATCTTCACCAGCAATGCAACAGACAATGGCCTCATATCTAAAATATACGTAGAACTCAAAATATTAAATTCTACCCAAAAAAATTCTCAAAGCAACAACTACCCCCTTAACAAATGGGATAAAGACCTAAAAAGAGACTTCTCTGAAGAGGAAATGAGAATGGATAAGAGACACATGAAGAAATGCTCAGTCTGTGGACATAAAAGAAATGCAAATCCAAACATTCCATCTCACCCCAGTAAGAATGTCAATTATCAAGAAAACTAATAAAAACAGATGCTAGTGAGGATGTGACCAAAAAGGAACACTACTACACTGTTGGTGGGAGTTTGAACTTCAACTTCTCTGGAAAACAATATAGTTGTTCCTCAAAAGGCTAAACATAGAACTCCCCTATGACCCAGACTCCCCTATGACCCAGCAGCCCCACTTTTGGGCATCTAGCAAAAGATTACACGCAAGACTACACTAAAGCCACCATAACCACTGTGTTCATTGCAGCACAATTTTCATTGCTGAAATATGGAACCAACCCAAATGCCCCTCAGTAAATGAATGGATCAAGAAAATGTGGTACATATACATAATGGAATTATATGCCTCTATCAGAAAGAATGACATTGTCCCATTCCTAAGTAACTAGAAGGACTTGGAAAAAATCATACTTGGTGAAGTAAGCCAGATTTGAAGAAATAAAAACTCTATGGTTTCCCTTATTGGGAATAATTAGTACATGTCTAAGATACTGGCAGACGATCACAATAGCTCAATAGTTAAGTACATATGAACACATAAGATGAAGCTAAGGGAAATGAGCTCTAAGTTAAGGAAATAAGTAGTATATCATTGTTGTTAATATTTTCAACATACCTGTGAAATTATGCCTTTTTATTTTGTCTTTTTCCCCGATGGTTTTACCCCTGATGCCACTGTAACAGAGTTTGGTACCCCGGGTAATGTATATAAGTTTATTGGAACTAGCGAAGGGAAGGGGAACATCAAAATGGAGACAAATGTTAGAAAGATGAACCAGTGAAACAGCAATACTTATGAAACTATATGGTGTAAACCAACTGTACAACTCATGGGGAGGGGAGTGAGGGAAGGAAGTAGGGAGGGGGAAAACGGGAGAAATGAGGAAGGAGGTTACAAGTTGGATGAAAAATGTACTCACTGCCTTATGTATGAAACTGTAATCCCTCTGTACATCACTTTGACAATGAAAAATAAACAATTACAGAAAAATAATACATATAACAAATGAGTCTTCATCGGTACAATTTGTGGACTTTTGTGAAATTAATTCTTTAAATGTATGTTGGGGTTTGAAAGGAAAACACAAAAATGAAAACACATCTTCAAATATCAAACATAAAGATCATGAAAACTGACAATGATAAAAGGGATATAAGACAAGTCAGAGGCATTGTAGGTGAAAAGAAAGACATGAAAGAATTCTCAGCCAAAAGGAAAGACCTTAAATATCTCTCATTTGCTTACTTAATTACACATTCATTTTCAAGGCCATGTAGCTTGAGCAGAGTGTGTGACAATCACCTACTACCCGACCATACAGCTCAAGGTTGACCTGTGCCTGGAATGTAGCAAGTATTTAATTAATGTAAAAAAGTGTCTTGCTTAAACAACAAATGGAAGAGAGTTTTGTCAACTGGCATAAAAATAGCAACAATCAAGTAGAGCTATGGATATTTGAACAGTAATGTCGCTTCCCAAATAGCTCTTAACTGATTCTTTTCCATTGGAGCTCAGGATCTATGGGAACAAAATGACTCACAAGTTGACCCTCTGCTCTTACCTCTTAAACAGAAAGTATGTCCTCCATTTTTCTACTCTTCTCAGATGAAAGAAAAGGAGAAATAACCCTAGACATTCGCCTAGTCAGTATATTCTTACATGGTATTTTCAATTGTCTTTTTAAATTCTGTTTTCTACTAACATCTCCCCACCAGGCATGCAGGTGATAGTTGTGATATATACACTTAAGGGACATATTCCTTCTTCACTTGGAATTAAAGTTCCTTCACAAGTAGACAGTTCCTCCCTGTCTATTTAGGCCTGACAAAGATATTTGTCTTTATTCGTGCAGAGATGCCTGATAACTCACTTCTAACTATCATATACTATACATTCATGAAATTTCAAGATAATAGATCAAATCTATGGGGGGATATTTTTCCCTCTTTCCCTATGATTGCTGCTTGAGGGAAAATAGGAGGAAAGTAGAGAATAGTATTAACTTGCAAGATAAAATGAATTATTTTTGCAAAATCTGTATTAGAATGTAAAATAGCCTCCCAGTTACAATGACAAATTCAGCAGTACATGCTGATAAGCCTCCGGCCATCATAGAGTTTTGTTACCATGGTTATAGTTTTTTTCTGCTGTACCCTTGATGTTTTAGACTAGTAAAAATGATAGGTTAACTATTGCAATGAGTATGATAATGCACATACACATACATGCATGCATATGCATCCAGTGTTGGTACACATACATGCAAATGCATGTACACATACACACAACACAACAACTGGTTCAACATAGGATGCTGAGTCCAGTAGATTGGAATGTGAAGCTGAGCTTCAGTGTTTATTCATTCTGTAGTCACATCTCTAATGTTTAGTATGTCCATGGCTCATTTTCCTCTTAGAACAGAATAAGAAAAACAGAACCAATCAAATTCCAGTGGCTCAATCCTGTTATCCTAGCTGCTTGGAAGGCTAAGATCCACATGAGATTCCAGCCTACAATTACCAGGAAAAGCTTGGGCTTTAGGTGAGAATCAAGTGGTAAAGTACCAGCAGGGCAAGAAAGTCAAGCAAGAGTACTTCCAAAATAATATACAATATTATTTATTAAAGTATTATTATACACATATTCCAATACAGAAATCATGTGATTATAAATATTAAAATAATTAATGCCTGTTGAAATCTTAGACGAATACTCAGAAAAGAGAAAAACTAAGTAGCTTTGAGTTAGTATCATACATGCACACACATATAAGAATATGTTTAATGTGATGACATGTGTGTTATTAAACTCAGAATGGTAAGCTTGCATTAAATTTCACTGAGATTGAAAGTACAGAGTTCCATTCATTGTATTTAACTCTGTACTTCAACTTATGTTTATGAATTTAATTTTATTTTGAAAAACAAATACCAGGGGCTGGGGATATAGCCTAGTGGCAAGAGTGCCTGCCTCGGATACCCGAGGCCCTAGGTTCGATTCCCCAGCACCACATATACAGAAAACGGCCAGAAGCGGCGCTGTGGCTCAAGTGGCAGATTGCTAGCCTTGAGCGGGAAGAAGCCAGGGACAGTGCTTAGGCCCTGAGTCCAAGGCCCAGGACTGGCCAAAAAAAAAAAAAAAAAAAAAGCAGATTATACTCAGGAAATACTTATATAACCACAGAAGGAAAAATCATTCCTTCTACATTTGTCTTGTAACCCAAATGAACTTATAATTTGTCATCTGAAGTAGCGTTTGGGTGAAAAAATTATTGTTGTTAAAACTAAGGGACCAGGTATGAAATCAAGTCTGGTTGAGACAGACACAGAATTGCCTACCCACTCAAAAAAACAGGAAATTTCAGCAAAGGAGAAGTAAACATTTTACATCCCAAGGACAAAACTTTTAAGAAAATATGTCAATTTTTCTTTTTTGTGGAATGTGTGTCATCTCTGCTGTCTGTGATGCTTCAGTTGAATTTGTAACTCCAAAAAATATTTCTATTTTTTATGTTCAGATTTCTTCCAGTTTTTTTTTAACTCTCCATAATAGTTTCAACTTCACAGTTCCAACAATTGTTCTAAACTTCCAAGTGCTGTTAACTTGTAGCAATGAAAATTTAGTGTGGATCACATTGTTTAAGGTGTTTGTTCAGCTGTCTGTTGAATCCTCTAAAACTAATGCTCAGTCTATATTAATGTCTCAGTCTCGGGAAACTTCAGCCTATTCTCTCCTATAATTAATCTTGCAGGTACTGCCTTGACATTATTGGTTCACCAACAGAGCAGAACTGCCTCAGCCATCAATAATAATTCAAGACATTAAGATGGAGCACACGTATAAGCGGCAGAGGTAGCCAAATTTGCGCAGCCCTCTCCACTTTCTTCAGCGGAAGGGAAACTCTGCAATTGAAACTAGTTGTTTTGGTGGCTCGATAATTTGTAATAGAGGGGTCTTGGTGTTACTAATTGTTTTGCTTTATGCTTTTCTCCAAATGTAGCCTCTGCTTGGCACAATGGGAGTGATTGTCTGTTTACTGAATCTTAATATTGAGGCTGTTACAAATTGTCTTTCACAGATGGTGGGAGCTTTTCAGATGGAGAGAGGCAGGGAATTTATTACTCAATATTTCTGTATTACTGATTGGGACGTGAGGCGCATAGACAATTGGTCCTACTGCAGAGTCTGCCGCATGTTTTTTTCAATCTGTAAAATGATGGCTGGCTCTCGACGTTTTTCTCATTTTGTATAGATAGCAGCTGTGTAATTTCAGGCAGAATGTTTGCTTTGATCCCCCTTCCTTTAATTGAAATTCGCAATTATGAGATTTGTTTCTTTTATGTTTGCGAGTTTATTGGTTTAATCTACAAAATGTGCTGTCTTGCTGTCTTCCACAGTTAAAGGCTACAACACAGTTGGGACTTCAGTGACAAACATTGGAGAGAAGGGCTTTTATTCTCTCTCTCTCTCTCTCTCTCTCTGTCCGTTTTTCTGTATCTGTCTGTCTCACTCTCTTTCTCTGGGCTATAGAAAAAAAGACAGGAACTATCCAAAACAGATTATGACAACCTAAAGGTTGAAGAGATGAGGCAGGTTCACACACACACCCCACAAATTCACACAATATATAGAAGTGTTATTTTCTGAAATTGTTTAATTTGTGTGGGGGGTATATGTTCAAGCAATGAAAGGGCAAACTACTTAACTCAGGATCACAACTTTCATAAGAGTAATCTGTTATAATTTACAGAAAGTAAGTTTCATCAGCCCACTTTCTGGTTGAAAAGGAGAAGGATGGTAAATTAGATAAATTTAAGGAAACATTATCAGAGAGAAGGATTAGGAATTATAGATATATAAGAAAACATGTCTTGGCCGCTGAGCTAGGCTTGCGGCAAGTAAATTTGATGATGATGCTATGACAACACGGTAGTTGATATATTTGGTATGTTGTAGAAGGGGACACAACACAAATTCCGACCTGGGGATTTCATAGATATTTGGAGTCATTTTGTTTCACTATAAATAAAAAATTGCCACATAAATATTACTCTAAATTTACCTTTCTATCCACAATCTATGATACCCTCTAATTGCATGCTTAAAAAAAATCACTACTATTTTCCACACATAATAATTTCTCTAGCATGAAAATTTCAATTGGAAATGTGTGCTTTGTCTTTAGAAAGGAAGTTACATATTAATCACTATTTGCTTCACACTTTCTATGAAGCCCCTTTACCATTAATTTAAAAGCTTTGGTGTGTTTGACGTATTTCTCATAAATGCTTATGAGTAATTCAAACACTGTGGCTTTATAAATCAATGGACTTTTTCAAATAATAACTATTTGTCAGTGGACATTTTCTTTCTTATTCAAGACCACAAAAAGCAAAGAAAAATCAAGGACTCATAAAGTTTATGAGTGACTTATTTTCTAGTTTATGGAGTCTTAAAATATTATCTTTAGTAGTACCAACAAGTTGTCATTTTACAAGGCAGTTTATAAATATAATATGCAGTGAATAATTCTAATTTCCTGATTATTCCCCAAAGAACTCTAACAACTCTGAAATATATCAATATTAGTTATATATGTTGAATATGAAACATTTGAAGATTTCCTCACATCTCAGGATATTAACAATTGAAGGCATTTATGGAGAAAAATTGTACATGTCAATGATTTGTTTATTGCTAAATTATGATATCTGTCATTAGAATTTTTTCAGTTATTTCTTAAAAAATATTTTACTAAATGCCTACTCTTTCTCAATATTTTCAAGTGCCAAATACCTGACCCTTTAGTGATTTGTATTTTATATGTGAAAATTATGGTTGATCAGTGTTTAATACCTTCCTGAGAATTATCTCAAGTTAACTATGGTGGAATGCCCCTCTAATCCAATAACTTAGAAGGATGAGACGGGAGAATCATAAGTTCAAAGTCCATCTGAGGTACATCACAAGGCTTTGTCTCACAAAACAAAAACAAGCAAAGCAAAATAACATCTAAAATACTAAGGAAAGCAAGTCAATTCAAAATCATTTACACTTTAAACTTACTTTAAGTTGACCATACCTAGTCTCTAGAATGTGCAATGAATTACAATGTTGTCAGTTCTGTATTTGAGATCAACCTTTACCTCAGGAAACTTACCCAGGAAATCTTTACTCAGGAAACCTAAGAAAACAAATAACTTGAACAAAAAATTGAAAGTTGGGTAGGCTTAAAACCTACTGGAATCTGGAAGCGGAAAGAAAGGAATGTGAAGAAATGAGCCTGGAAGTAAAAATGGATGAAACTGAAATACTGCTTTTGCAATGATTTCATGGGTTATATTTTTATCCCCTAAATAAATAATTGCCTTTATGGAAGCAGTATTTGACTAAGTTAAGCTCATCTTTTCACTTTGCCAGCTGCATGTCATCATCCAATTGGGAAGGCAGATGTCAACTCCTATAAGAAATACTCATTGCATTCTTAATGAAGAGATTGGTAAGGACACACTGTATTTTGACTTGCTTTATTTCTTTTTCAAATTTTTATTATCAAACTGATGTACAGAGAGGTTACATTTTCATACGTTAGGCATTGGATACATTTCTTGTACTGCTTGTTTGCTACCTTGTCCCTCATACCCCCCTCACTCCTCCCCCTTTCCCTTTCCCCCCATGGGGTGTTCAGTTCATGTACACCAAACAGTTTTGCAAGTATTGCTTTTGAAGTTGTTTGTCTGTTTTTTACCCTGTGTCTCTCGATTTAGGTATTCCCTTTCAATTTCCTAGTTCTAATACCAGTATACATGGTTTCCAATATACTCAGATAAGATTACAGACATAGTGTAGGCACAACCACAAGAAGGTGATACAAGAACATAATCAACAATAGAAACTACAGATACACATGGGACGTTGAAAGTAGTTACAACTGTGATATAACAATCGTTTTCATAACATGTTCATTTCACTTAGCATCATCTTATGTGTTCATAAGGGTATAACTATTGGGCTCTTGTGATCCTCTGTTATGACTAGCCTAAACCTGTACTAATTATTCCCAATAAGGGAGACCATAGAGTCCATGTTTCTTTGGGTCTGGCTCACTTCACTTTGTATAATTTTTTCCAAGTACTTCCATTTCCTTACAAATGGGGCAATGCCATTCTTTCTGATAGAGGCATAAAATTCCCATTGTGTATATGTACCACATTTTCCTGATCCATTCGTCTACTGAGGGGCATCTGGGTTGGTTCCAGATTCTAGCTATGACAAATTGTGCTGCAAAGAACATTGTTGTGCTGGTGGCTTTACTGTGATTTTGTTTGTGGTCTTTTGGATAGATACCCAAAAGTGGGGCTGCTGGGTCATAAGGGAGTTCTATATTTAGACTTCTGAGGAATCTCCATACTGCTTTCCAGAGTGGCTGAACCAGTTTACATTCCCACCAACAATGAAGTAGGGTTCACTTTTAGCCATATCCCCTCCAACAATTGTTATTGTTAGTTTTCTTGATATATGAAATTCTTACTGGGGTGAGATGGAATCTCAATGTTGTTTTGATTATCATTTCTTTTATGGCCAGTGATGTAGAGCACTTTTTCATATGTCTCTTGGCCATTCTCATGTCCTCATCGGAGCAGTCTCTTTGTAAGTCTTTAGCCCACTTGATGAGGGGGCTATTGGTTCTTTGCGGTTTTGTTTTGGAGGAAGGTAATTTTTTTAGTTCTGCATATATTTTAGAGATGAGGAATTTGTCCATTGAATGGATGGTAAAGATCTTCTCCCAGTCTGTGGGCTTTCTGTTTATCTTGCGAGCTATGTCCTTTGCCGTGCAGAAGCTCTGCAGTTTGATGCAGTCCCATTTGTCCAACCTTTCTTTGATTTGTAGCCTTTCTGGGTCTTTGTTAAGGAAGTTCCGTCCTGCGCCAAGGAGCCCAAGTGTCTCTCCTACTCCTTCCTTTAGTGTTTTCAGGGTGTCTGTTTCGATTTCGAAGTCTTTAATCCATTTGGAATTGATTTTGGTGCAGGGTGATATATAAGGATCTAGTTTTAGTTTGTTGCATGTGTTGAGCCAGTTTTGCCAGCTCCATTTGTTAAAGAGGCTATCTTTCTTCCAAACTATTGTTTTAGCTCCTTTATCAAAGATTAAGTAGGCGTAGTTCTGTGGGTTCATTTCTGGGTCTTCAATTCTGTTCCATTGGTCTTCAGGCCTGTTCCGGTGCCAATACCAAGCTGTTTTTATTACTATAGCTTTATAATACAGCTTGAAGTTGGGTATTGTAATTCCTCCAGCACTGTTCTTTCTGCTTAGGATTGTTTTTGCTATCTAGGTCTTTTATTGTTCCATATGAATTTCTGGATTGCTTCCTCTATTTCATTAAAAAATGGTGTTGGGATATTAATGGGTATTGCATTGAATTTTTAGATAGCCTTTGGCAAGGTTGCCATTTTGATTATAATAATCCTCTCAATCCAGGAGCATGGGAGGTTTTTCCATTTCCTTAGTTCTGACTTAATTTCGTTTTTCAAGCTTTTAACGTTCTCATCAAAGAGATTTTTCACTTCTTTGATTAAGGTTATTCTTAGGTATGTTAGGTTCTGGGGGGCTTTTGCAAAAGGAGTTGCCTTCCTGATTTCAGCCTCAGTCTTCGGGTCGTTAGCATAGAGAAAGGCCGCTGATTTTTGAGGGTTTATTTTATATCCTGCAACTTTGCCAAAGTTTTGGATCAGCTCTAGTAGCTTGGGGGTAGAGTCTATGGGGATTTTTAGGTATAGGATCATGTCATCTGCGAAGAGAGAAAGTTTAACTTCATCTTTTCCTATTTGGATAACTTTATATTTTCTTCTTGCCTAATTGCTCTGGCTAGGAATTCTAGTACTATGTTGAAGAGCAGGGGAGAGAGTGGACCTCCCTGCCTTGTTCCTGATTTTAAAGGGAATGGCTTTAGTTTTTCACCATTTAGAGATATGCTTGCTGTTGGTTTGTCATAAACTGCCTTGATTATATTCAGGAATGTTCCCTGGAATCCCAGTTTTTCGAGGGCTTTTAGCATAAATGGGTGCTGGATTTTATCGAACTCTTTTTCCGCATCCAGAGATAAAACCATGTGGTTCTTTACCTTGCTCCGGTTGATGTGGTGGATTGCATTAATTGACTTGCGTATATTGAACCAACTTTGCATCACTGGGATGAATCCAGTTTGATTGTGGTGTATGATTTTTTTGATGACCTGTTGAAGTCGATTGCCCAGAATTTTGTTGAGAATTTTTACAGCTATGTTCATCAGGGAAATCGGTCTATAGTCCTATTTCCATGATGAGTCCCTGCCTGGTTTTGGGATGAGGGTTATACTGGCTTCATAGAATGTGTCTGGTAATGAATGTTCTCTTTCAATTTCATTGAAGAGTTTGAGAAATATTGGTGTGAGTTCTGTTTTGAAGGCCTTGTAGAATTCTGCAGTGAATCCGTCTGGACCTGGGTTTTTCTTCGATGGGAGTTCATTTATTGCAGTTTCTATTTCAATACTGGATATGGGTCTGTTTAGAAGGTTTAAATCTTCATGGTTAAGTTTGGGGATATGAATTTTTTCTAGGAAATCATCCATTTCGTCCAAGTTCTCAAATTTGTTGGCATAAAGGTTTGCAAAATAGTCCCTTATTATTTTCTGAATTTTGGTTATTTCTGTGGTGATGTTACCTGTTTCATCTCTTATCTTGTTTATTTGAGTGTGCTGCCTTCGTTTCTTGGTCAGGTTTGCCAGGAGTCTGTCTGTCTTGTTGATTTTTTCAAAGAACCAACTCTTTGTTTTGCTGATTCTTTCATTTTTGTTTTTTTTTTATCTCTAATTGATTTAATTCTGATTTGATTTTAATTATTTGCTTCCGTCTATTGACTTGGGGTTTGTCTTGTTGTTCTCTTTCAAGGAAATTAAGGTGCTTCCTTAAATTATTGAGTTGCTGTTTCTCCAGTTTGTTGGTGTATGCACTCAGAGATATAAATTTTCCTCTGAGTACTTCCTTTGCTGTGTCCCAAAGGAGCTGGTACTTTGTATCCTCATCTTGGTTGAATTCCATAAACATTTGAATTTCCGTTTTAATTTCTTCAATGACCCACTGATGATTCAGCAGTGTGTTGTTTAGTCTCCATGAATTGTAGGATTTTCTGTGTTGGCTGTTATTTTATTCCATTGTGGTCTGAGAGAATGCAGGGAATGGTTTTGATACTTTCGAATTTATACAGCTTTTCTTTGTGCCCTAAGACGTGATCTATTTTGGAGAATGTTCCATGTGCTGCGGAGAAGAATGTGTATTCTGTCCTTGCTGGGTGGAATATTCTGTAGATATTGATTAAGTCTAGTTGGTCTACGCAATTATTTAGTTCTGTGTTTTCTTTGTTCAGTTTTTGGCGTGTTGATCTGTCCAGAGGTGATAGTGGAGTGTTGAAGTCCCCAACTATCAATGTGTTTGGGTCTATGAGTGTTTTTAGAGTCAGTAGTGTTTTTTTGATGAAGTTGGGTGCTCCTGCATTTGGTGTGTAGATATTTAGAATGGAAGACAGATGCACAAAACAGAGAAAAATTATTTAAAAAAGGAAAAAAAACAGAAAAACAAACAAACAAAACAAAAAAAAAAAAGACTTGATAAAACAAACAGGTAAAAATGGAAAACAAAAAAAACAACGACCTTTCAGAGGTGAAAAAATTAAAAAAAAATTTTTTTCTAAAGTTTAAAAAATGTTTGAAAAGAGAAGAAGAAAAAAAAAACGGAGTCCTCCTTGTTTGGGTGGTCTTTCCCCAGTCTGTTTTCCTTGTGATGGTCTGCAATCTATTTTCCTGATTGGCTGGGTTTGAATTGATTTCACTATGCAAGGGGTGGATCTGTTCTGACCCTCCTCCCCTGTTGGTGCAATCCTTGGGTCTCTGTGGTTCGCACAGCTTGCAGGTAGGCCTTCGCCGTCCTCTGTAGATAGGGACGTGAGCAGTCTCGGGAACTGTGGCTCCTCTGTCTGTTGTGTGGCCACTGCCTCTGACGCCTGGCTTTGAATAGTCTGTGGACTCAGCAGGGCGGGGCGCCTCTGGCCTGGTTTACACTGCTGAGAGTTGCTTGCCTGGGGGAGGCTCCTCCCTCCTGGGCGGTATGGCCTCCTTGGCGGAGGTGGCTATGGAATGCAGCTCTGTTTCAGGCTGGGAATTGGGCTTCCTCTGTGACGGGACCTTTTAACTGTCTCCGGAACTGTTTGTTCCCCTGTCTGGTGTTTCCGTGCCGCCAGGAGCTGCTCGCTGCTTTTGCTTTAAATTTAGAAATTCCGGTGGGCAGGGCGGGGCACCTCTGGCTAAGCCGAGGCCCAGGACTTGCCTCCCACCAGGGCAGTGGGCGTTTTCCTGGGCGGAGCTGGCTCTCACTGTTCAGTCCCTCTTGCCATTTTCAAAGGTGGCTCCTTTGACCTCGCTTTCCCCAGGCCCGCTTTAGTTCCAGTCTGGTCTGACCCTATGCCAGTGGCAAAGATGGCGCTTTGCTCTGGCGGTGGGGGAAGGGCTGCCTTCCAGAAGCTGCTCTGTGGGCTCAAGTGAGAATATCTTTTGTGGGGTACTCACGCTTTCTCTGCAATTTCAGGCTGTCTGTGCTCAGCCGCCGTCTGGAGTATTTCTCTCTGGTATACGCTGTGTGCTTTAGCTGCATGGAGTGTGGGTTGCTGTGCCAGGCGCTGTGCTGGCGCCGGCACTGGCGCTGAGGTAGGGTGCGGCCTGGAGCTCAAATCTGTGTTTTCAGATGAGCAAAGTCGATTTTTCCTTCCTGGTCAGAATCCCTGTACTGTTAGAAGTTACTCTGGCTGTCTTTCTAGGAGTAAAAGTTTCTATGGGGTGAGAAAACTGCGATGTCAGAGGGAGCTCAGCTAGGGCTCTGCTGCTCCTCTGCTGTCTTCCCCCTGGCTTGCTTTATTTACTCCTGAGGGGAGGGGGGAGGAGTTCATCTCATGATATTTTGAGTTGCTATACACAAAATAAGAAACTCACATGCTTTTGTTCAAAAACGTAACTAATATGGAATTTATCTTTATAATTGTTTATCTGCCTTACTACTTTCTCCTATCTGAGGGAAGCTCTAAATAATCAGATTTATGAGACTGAGAGAAGGTACTAATGCATGTCTCAGCCATGGTCTCTTCTGCAAATACTCTGCTTTCAGCTTATGTTTTGAAATTTAATTTTATTGTAATGGTGACATACAGAGGGGTTACAGTTATATACATAAGGCAGTGAATACATTTCTTGTCAAATTTGTTACCCCCTCCCTCATTTTTTCTCACTTACCATCCCCCTCCCCCGAGTTGTACAGTTAATTTCTGACATATTGCCTTGTGAGTATCACTGTTGCATTGGTTCATCCTTTATCCTTTGTTTCACCATTTTGATGTTCCCCTTCCCTTCCTTAAGTCAGATAGAAGTATATACAAAACCCAGGGCACCAAGATCAAATACAGTGACAACAGGGATAAAACATAGGAAAGAAAATGAGAGAAAAAAGTACATTTGAGGCTGGCATATAGCTCACTGGCAAAGCACTTGCCTAGCAAGTGCAACGTCCTGGGTTCGATCCCCAGTACCAAAAAAGAAAAGACAAAAAAAGAAAAAAGTACATTAAAAACAACAACAAAGAAAAAGCATTTATTTCCATATCTTGGAGCTATTCAGCTATTATGATCCTCTGCGAGGACTAATTATTACCAATGGGAAACCATACAATTTATGATTCTTTGGGTCTGGATCACTTAATTTACTATGATTCTTTTTCCATTTCTTTCCAATTCCTTATGAATGGGGTAATGCCTTTCTAATGGAAATATAGAAGTCCACTTTGTAAGTATACCACATTTTCTTGATCCATCTACATAGGGGAATCTGCATTGGTACCCTATTTTGGCTATGGTAAATAAATGCTGCAATAAACATGGTTGTGCTGGTTGCTTTAGTGTGGCCTTGTTTGTGACCCTTTGGATAAATACTCAGGAGTAAGATTGTTAGCATTATGCTTAATGGCACAAAATTAAAGCTATTTCCTCTAATATTAGGAATGAGGCACAGATGTCCTCTTCAATATATTATTACACTTTCTATCTGGAGCAATAAGTCAAGATGCAAATAGAAAGGGGATATATATATCAGTTGTGGGGCTTGAACTCTAGACCTGGACTCTTCATCTCTATACTAGTGCTCTACCACTTGAGCCACAGCGCCATGTCTGGTTTTGTGGTGGTTAATTGGAGTATTGTGTTCAAACTCCAGTACTTACAAAGAAAAACAGATACAGACAGACAGAGAGAGATAGATAATAGATATAGAGCCAAAGAGAAGGAGAGAGAATGTTGTAAATTTGATAAAAGTATTTCTTGTATCATTTGATTATACTAATTTACTTGCTATTTTGTACCTATTTTTATTTGGTCCAGAAACAGATTTCTTTGTTTCTATAATTTCTTAATATAATTTCTCTCTTTGATGGGTTCCTATTTTTAACATAAGCTTTAATATTCTTGCTAGTATATATTAATTGTACACAGTAAGTGGATTCATTACATTTTCATATGTGCATATTATATACTTTGAACTTTTCTGGCTCTTCTATTTACCCTTTTTTTCCACCAAAACTCTATCTTCTTCTTCCTCTCCCAAATTCTAAATCACCCACTTTCATTTTCATGTCCTTTCTTCCCTGCACAGTTTCTAAACTTCAGAGAAATATGAACTATTTTTAGATGAGGCAAGATTATTTCTCTTTTCCATGTTCCATCCACTCTTTTCTTGCAAGTGGCACAGTTTTATCTTTCCTCATGACTGAAAGTTATTCAATGGTTACGTACACAACATTTCCTTTACCCATTCATCTGTTGGAGAATGTTTAGGCTGATTCTATAACTTTGTTCTTGTGATGAAATCCATTTAGTTAGCTTCTTGGTTAATGGCCTGGCCTCTTGCTTCCTCATCTTAAATATTAATTGCTCTACAATCATTCTTTCTTTCATCTTTCCTGGATGAAGATTTTTGGCAAGGGAACTAGCCTTGGCTTCAAATCGTTTTAATTCACCCAGACAATCCTTGCATCTGTGAGACATCTCAGGTGTTTGTTCCTCAGTCCCATTTTAATCTCTCCCTTTTATTGCTTTTCAACATTGAAGAGTAATATGGGTCAGATCCAAAAGGATTCTGAGGTCTCGTTCTTAGTTCTAAGACGTGCTATCTATTGAGAGTTACACATGTGTTCCTTCTTTACTTTACATTCAGCTGGAGACACAGTTCCTGTGTTTGTGATAGTGATTCATTCTTTTCCAGGCAGGTCAGCAACGTCAAAATGATAAGCTTTAAGGAAATGTAGTTTTGAGATAAGAAATGAAACTTAACATGGGGGTAGGGAGGATTGTTCAGTATTTCTTAGGCTTTCTAAAAAGAAATGAACCTCTGAAGATAGGTATAAATAAAATGTCTTCTGCAGTTTTTAGAAAAGTAACGTGAGTGTAACATGCCTTCTCAAAGCACAGCCCACCACTGTTTCTAGTCTTTCATGAACATCATAATGAAAGTCATTTTTGGACACTGGCACTCCTAAATAAAATTATTTTTATTTCTTTATAACTTAGTATTGTAGGGCTGGGGATATGGCCGAGTGGCAAGAGTGCTCGCCTTGTATACATGAAGCCCTGGGTTCAATTCCCCAGCACCACATATATAGAAAATGGCCAGAAGTGGCGCTGTGGCTCAAGTGTCAGAGTGCTAGCCTTGAGCAAAAAGAAGCCAGGGACAGTTCTCAGGACCTGAGTTCAAGCCCCAGGACTGGCAAAAATCAAATAAACAAACAAAAACTTAGTGTTGTGCCTCTCCTAACAGTTTTTCAACTAATTTCAGAACTGATAACCCATACCTCCCTGACAAACCTGCTAAAAGCAATGTAGATATAATATAATCTTTGCTGCTGTTGGCTATGAGAAGCTTCTATAGCTCAGTAAAACAAGATTCAGCAGAAAGCTCAAGCACTGCTCCAAGTACTAATATACCCATGTGTTGTAGATCTTGAGAAAAAATGTTATTGTCTGGGACCTGAAGTATTTGACAGTCAGATAAATAATTTTTAATTATTCATCATAATGAAACCATGAGTTCTCAACTTACTATACCATATAATAAATTTTATTATATTATATCAAACTGGTAGTATATTTTTAATCTATATGAAAGTGTATGTTGCAGCTGGGCACCAACTACGGAGGCTGAGATGTGCAGATCACAGTGCAAAGTCAGCCTGGGTAGGAACATCCATGAGACTCTAATCTCCAATTAACCACCAGGAAACTGGAAGTGGCACTGTGGCTCAAGTGGTGGATTGTTAGCCTTGAGCTCAGAGATAGTGCTTAGGCCCAGAGTTCAAACAGAAGAAGAAGAGGGGGGGAAGGGAGGGAGGGATGGAGGGAGGGAGAGAGGGAGAAGGAGGAGGAGGAGGAGGAGGAGGAGGAGGAGGAGGAGGAGGAGGAGGAGGAGGAGGAGGAGGAGGAGAAGGAGGAGAAGGAGGAGGAGGAGGAGGAGGTGGACGACGACGAATTAGGAAAGAAGATGGAAATATTAATTTTTGCTTTGAAAGTTTTCTTCCTTGTATATTAATTTGGCTACTTTGCCTAAATATAGCTTAAAGAAAGAAATAGAATGTTAAAATTTTATTCTGTGATTTTGTTAGTCATGCCTTTTTCTATCTTTTAAATTTACCAAAATAATTTGATTAGAACTATAAGTAATTAGGAGACCATTTAAAAAGCATTAACCTGGAAAACTTAGAGATTTCTTCAAGGAAAGAACACACTGCTTACTCTGCTAATATAGATTTGGATTTACTGTGGAACAATGAACCCATGACTTCCAAAAATCAAAGGAATGTAACTGGAAAATGTTGATATCAATATACCAATACCATGAAGTCATTGTACAAGTTTAGATTGCAATTACTTCATAAAGTACCTTACGTAGGATATATTACAAAAACATGCACAAAATTGTTTCCCATGCTGTGGTCACAGAAATATTTTAAACTATTTACATATATTGTCATGAATTTAAATTTGATTTAGATAATCTACTATTTTGTAAGTTTTCTTATACACTCATGTTGTTGGGTAAATTTTTGAGACATGTATTATTTCTGAATTTTACTATTTATTTTATTTGACTGACTTTCAAATAACATATACAAATATGTACATAAACACTCACATAAATTTTGAAACACACATGCATATGGTATACATATGCAAATAATTTGGCTTGATTTACTATATTTTCCTCTCATCCTTAATGTTATATTCCAATTCCTTTATAAGATATTTATTTATGTTAGCCTTTATATTTGTGGTTTCTGTTTCATGATTCATATGCTTTATAATAGTTCTATTTTATTATTTTTAAAGAAGTAAACTCATCTTAAAATTCACCATACTGGTATATATTCATGCTGATCACATCTTTTCCACTTCATTATCTTCAGTGACTCTTCTCACTCAGTTTTTTAATATCTAAATTTATTTTGAATGATATATAAAACCATCAAAATCACACAAAGGGATTTCTTGTGATGTTTACATATACATAATCTTGATATATTAATTACATCTGTTTCTTCAAACATTTGTCATTTCTTCAAGACTGAAACATTCAATATTCTTTCTTTCTTTCTTTTTTTTTTTTGCCAGTCCTGGGCCTTGGACTCAGGGCCTGAGCACTGTCCCTGGCTTCCTTTTGCTCAAGGCTAGCACTCTGCCACTTGAGCCACAGTGCCACTTCTGGCCATTTTCTGTATATGTGGTGCTGGGGAATCGAACCAAGGGCTTCATGTATACGAGGCAAGCGCTCTTGCCACTAGGCCATATCCCCAGCCCCTCAATATTCTTTCTGTAGCTTTTGAAACACATAGTGCATTGCATTTATGTACAGGCAAATACACTTTTTAAAACAGTAAACACTAATATTCCTTCCACCTTCCCATTTATTTACCTAGAAGCAAATCAGTTTGGATTTATTGTTATCATTGATTTATTTGTAGAAGAATTATCATTGAACTTATATTTCCTTGCAAACTCTTCTCTTTCTCTTACAGAACCACAAATTTTAGTCTTCTCTGTAAATTGAACATTATATTGAAATGATTGATGATGTATTTTACACAATATTTCCCTGCAATCTATTGTACACTTTTTTCTCTTTTATTTGTGTATTCTATATTTCATGATGAGGCTGTTTCCCATAAAACACTTAATTTATTAAAAAGTTTATTGAAATAATATTTTATGATGAAGCATGTTCATGATTTTCATCTACGTAAAATATCTAATTATCATTGTATTACATATAAAGCCTACAGGTATTATATGTGTGTGTGTGTGTGTGTGTGAACTGAGAGAGTAAAAGATGAAAGAGAATATGATCAAGAATAAATTTAGTTTCTTGGTGGGCAAATAAGATACAATTTTAGAATGATCTTCTTATATTGTAATTGGTTATATTTTAATTTATTTTAATATTTTAATTTAATTGGATTTAATATTTTAATTTAGTTATATTAATTTAGTTATATATTGGTTATATTTTATTTCAGTTTGTTTTACAAGCTAAACAGAGTATTATAAAACTAGCTTATACAGCCTATATTACCATTAACATGTTCGATTTCTTCCACTTTAACCATATCAGTTTGTTATAAATGTTCTAGATAAATTTCAGTAAAATACCTATATTTTGGACTTAGACAACATTAACTTTTGCTTTCTGAGATTTATAAATGGAATCCATATTGATAGTTTCTGTTTGAATAATATTTTAAAAATAAGTTTTGTCCTAATTCTAATATGCTTCCTGCAAATTGCTTAAATAAAAACTACATCATTTCAAATGTCTGTGAGCTCTTATCCATTTTTAGTCTTTATAAATACTTTGTGGAAAGATTGAAAACATTTTTTCAAGCACATTAAGCAAATACCCCTTGTCATTAAGTATTCCCAATTCTTTCTCTTTTTCCTTCCTGGAATTTTTTTTTTTAAATTTTTATTGTCAGACTGATATACAGAGCGGTTACAGTTTCATATGTTAGGCTTTGGATACATTTCTTGTACTGTTTGTTATCTCCTCCCTCATTCCCCCTCCCACTCCCCCTTTCCCTTTCCCCCATGAGTTGTTTAGTAGATTTACACTAAACAGTTTTGCAAGTTATTGCTTTTGTAATCGTTTGTCTTTTTTACCCTGTGTCTCTCGATTTTGGTATTCCCTTTCAGTTTCCTAGTTTTAATACCTGTATACATGGTTTCCAATGTACTCAGATAAGATACAGTGATAGTGCAGGTACAACCACAGAAAGGAGATACAAGAGGATCATCAACAATAGAAGCTACAGTTTCACATCGCATGTTGAAAGTAATTACAACAGTGATCTAACAATCGTTTCCATAACATGGAGTTTATTTCACTTAACATCATCTTTTGTGTTCAACAGGGTATAGCTATTGGGCTCTTGTGATCCTCTATTATGACTAACCTAAACCTGTGCTAATTATTCCCTATGAGGGAGACCATAGAGTTCATGTTTCTTTGGGTCTGGCTCACTTCACTTAGTATAACTTCGTCCAAGTCCTTCCATTTCCTTACAAATGGGGCAATGTCTTTCTTTCTGATAGAGGCATAAAATTCCATTGTGTATATGTACCACATTTTCCTGATCCATTCATCTACTGAGGGGCATCTGGGTTGGTTCCAAATTCTAGCTATGACAAATTGTGCTGCGATGAACATTGTTGTGCTAGTGGCTTTAGTGTGTTCTTGTTTGTGGTCTTTTGGGTAGATGCCCAAAAGTGGGGCTGCTGGGTCATAGGGGAGCTCTATGCTTAGCCTCCTGAGGAATCTCCATACTGCTTTGCAGAGTGGCTGAAGCAATTTACATTCCCACCAACAATGAAGTAGGGTTCTCTTTTGGCCTCATCCCCTCCAACATTTGTCATTGTTAGTTTTCTTGAGATAGGACATTCTTACTGGAGTGTGATTCTTTCTTATTTCATATTCTATACTCCATTCAAATCATTTCCAAATCAATTTGATTTTTTTTCTGTAGTTTGCTTTAAACTTCTAATTGATTTCAAACAGATAATTAACTTACTTTGGTGCATAACAATAATATAATAGCACAGTTCATTTGTAAATATTCCTTATTTTATTGGGCTTAACACTGAAGATCCACATAACCCTCAGTTTACCAATTTTAAAAATAGAACATTTGGGCATTTTTCCAAAAGATTACAAATGAGGATACAGTAAAGCTACTTATACAACCATGTTCATTTCTGCACAATTCATCATTGGCAAGGTATGGAAATAACCCAAATATCTGTCAATGGGTCAATGAATCAAGAAAATTTGTTATATATACCCAAAGAAGCTTACTCACCCATGAGGAAAAAAATGAGTATATGATCTGGAAAGAAATGGAAAATTTTATTGTAAGTGAGATGTGAGGCCAGGAAAGACAAAAATGAATATTTCATATTTGAAAGTTAGAATTATTTTATAAAGGCACAAGTAAACACATCAGGGTCATCTGCAAATGCACACAAATGCATTTACAAAAATATGGTATTTATAGGGAATAATTCAAATGTCATCATTTTTAGAAAGACTGACAGTCCAACAAAATGAAGACTAAAAAAATGGCACTTGAAAGGTAGGGTGTGGGATCAAGTGAAGTGAGCAGTTAAATGAAGAGAAGAGGATGGAAAGAATCCAGTCATAAGATCCAATGCATAACATACATGAAAAAGAGGGAGGAAGGCTGGGACAGAAGAAGAAAAATGATGAAAGGGGTAATATTGATAAAGATGCTTTGTATTCAAAACTTATTTGTTGAATATCTTTGTACAACTACTTAAGGTTCAAGAAAATAGATGCCAACCTAGATGTCCCTCAGTAGCTGAATGGATCAAGAATATGTGGTATATTTACACAATGGAATTATATGCTTTCATCAGAAAGAATGACATTGACCCATTATTAAGGAAATGGAAAGATTTTGTTTCTAGTTTGGAAACAAAATCATACTAAGTGATGTGAGCCTGACACAAGGATAGATTCTATCATTTCCCTCATTGGTAACAACTAGTATTTGTTTAAGATAGTCCTAGCTGAAAATCATAATAGCTCAATAGCTATGTACATATGATCACATAAGATGATACTAAGTGAAATGAACTCCAAGATATGAAAAATTTTCATTATTGTTGTACTATGAGAAAATATTTCCTTTCTCTTGTGTTTTCCTTCTCCATTGTTTAGCCCATGTTGTCACTGTATTTGATTTTGGTACTTGTATATATGTTTATCTGGATTAGGAAAGGGAAGAGAAACATCAAAATGGTGAGACAAAAGATAAAAGGCAAACAAACAAAACTGTGATACTCAGAAAACAGTATGTTGGAATTAACTGTCCAACTTGAGAGGGGAGGTGATTTGGACGAGGGCAGGTGGTAGAAAATGAAAGGGGAGGAAACAAATTTGACAAGAAATGTACTCACTACCTTATGTATGTAACTGTAACCCCTCTGTTCATCACCTTGACAAGAAAATTAGATTAAAAAATAACATAAAGTAAACAAAATCCCCAAATCAATAAATGAAATAAAAATTATAGGTTTAAAATTAAAACTTTAAACTATGTTATTTATATTTTTTAGGTATAAATGTCATGTTCCATATATATACATGGTGTTACTTTAGTATTTTTTATTTCATTATTTTAATACTGAGTCAACTGCATTAAAATTATCCTAATTTTCAATGCCAACCAGTAAGTAGAAAAATGAACACACTAATGATTTTATGATTATATGCAAGAACACACTAGAGATTCACAAAAGAATGCTTATCTTTGAACTGGGCTATGTATGATAAACTTGAACTCTACAATTTTTGACAAGCCTCTCATTTCCTATCTCATATGTCTTAATTCTTAAATTTTGTTTAATACATTTTAACAGATAGTTATTGCACTATGACAAAATATGTTAGAAAGAATAAATCAATCATATTTAAAGTCTAACGTAAGAGTGATTTTTAGTCATTACCACATGACCAGGCAATAATGAGAAACCAATCATTTGAAAACTTTTAATCCAATATTTTGAATGCAAATATTATGTTTTTTCTTACCGTGTGGGATTTTAAGCCCTTTTTCAAGTAAATGATTTTATAATACATATTTACAATACTTTCTGAAATCATTACATCCTGATAGTGGTCACACTGTAGTGTGATATGTAATATGTAGCACATAATAGGCCACAAAGTTGTATACTAGTATTTTTCTTTCATATACATGTGGGAAAAGATTCCTAACTCATGTCATATGAAGTTTTATTTACAAAATGTCATAAACATTATCCATGGTGAGAAATAAACTGAGAACTGAATTTGAGTTCAAATCTTCCCTTTAACACAAGGGCATTAAATATATTAAGAATGTAAACAATGAATTGGGAAAATATATTTGCTCATGTGTACCAAAATATTTTTATCAGATCTCTGGATGTCAGTCAGATTTATTCATGAGGTCAAACTTTAAACATTAAAAGTTTCAGGAGGGCTCTTAAAAGAACTACTTGAGATCTCCTGAAAGTAGATCAAAAGTAAGAACATAGATTAAACTGCATAATGAGCAGTTAACTCACTAACTTTTAATGACCATAATGAACGGATATGTCCAAGGCTGAGCCATAATCTCCTCCAGGGTTATAAAAATCCATTTTATGTGCCGTAAATCTCTTAATAGCTGTGAAGTACTATCTTCCTATTTTTAAGTTTAAGACCCTATGACTTGTCTAGTTTCTCTTTATGTTGAGGAAGATGAATATCTCTTGCAAAATTCAAAAGATATAAAGGTAAGGAATTTTGTGAACTTACATTTATTAATATAATTGCGTTTATTCACTTTCCTTTAATAACAATCTATTCGAAAGATTTGATTTTACATTTATTTTAAATACCAACCCTAAATTTCATGATACATTTCAAAATTAAAGTTTGTTTAAACCCCCGATTGTAGTTTATCCTAACATTAATTATTTCCACTAAAAGGTGCATACAACTATCTAGATTTTTGAAAATCTAGAACAATTCTGTTTGTAAATAATTCAGCCAATTAAGAGAGAAAAAACATGATTTTTTTCTTTTTGATAAGTACTTTAATTCTTTATTTCAATCTATGTATGTTGGTATATTATTTGTAAAATTAACCTAAAAAAATCACACCTAAAACATCATGTGTGAGCTTTTAGAAAAAAAATAACTTCTTAGTTCTATTAGTGAAGCACAATTGATTTGCTCTCAGAGGAGAACTCTCCACGGATTTTAAGTTGCATATCCTGAATTGTAAAAGCAGGATGGCTAGTTCACATAAACTATATCAACTGCTGTTTACTATAGCTCACTTTTCTGATAATGCCATTGTATGCATTATTACAATCTTGACTTTCAGTAAAATGTCCAATAAATGTATTTTAAATAAATGCATTGTCCTCTAATTGCTTGAGATAAAATGATGCTGTCATTTTACTGAATGGTACAGCATATAAGAACAGCAGTGACAAATGTTTTAAAGTTTCTGTGACACACAGTGCTGGAGAATTCATCTACATAACCTCCACTTTTTCATAATGATCTTTTAAATGAGTCAGATTTGTCTGCTCTGTTTCAGTGTCAAAAGTGGTTCATTTCTTGAAGAGACATGTCAGTACAAAGAGCGGTATGAATTTGCCTTCTTCTACTTTAAAGGTCTGAAATAGGGAAGGAAACTTTTCAATTTAGTACAGAATGTAGCTTTCTATGTACCTTGCTTTGTCCCAGATTGCAGGTTCATCATTGAGTATAGAAGTACATGTGCTAAATGGAAAGGGGGAATCATTCTGAAATTAATGTTACAAGTAGTTTTTGTTCAAGTGAATTTGAAGCAATTCCTTTAGTCCACATAACTTACGGTTTTCAGTTGCAGAGATGATATGGAATAACCTAGAATTCCGAAGAAGAAACATGTACCACATTACACAGTGACTTCAGGACAAGAAATTGTGTCTAACTTAAAACTTTTGCAATATTTCAAGTATATTAGATGGGTAAACTGCTATTTTAACCCTATTTACTGGTGTTTAAAATTTTTTCATTACATAATTTCTATATATTTTTCTAGTAAAGAAATTCCACAGATTCTTAAGTACTGACAAATGGCAAGAAATATCATTTTCAAACATTCAAATGAAACTCATAACACCTGCTGTTTACGAGGCTTCCTAGGGTTTTAGCAATACCATTAGGAAATTCTTTTGTGAAGGTTTACTTGTACTAAATGTACTGTTCATCAGGTTTCTCACCGCCACTCCAGTTCTCCTCTCTGTATACTTACTATGGGATTGATTATCATTTCACTTTGGGGAAATTAAAGTTAGCCACACAGTTTGCTTTGAAAATATGAAACTTTAAAAGTAAGCTTCTATTAATATCATTCTTGCATTTTTTTTTACCTTAAAATGTGTTTAAATATGTACTGAAATACCATCGTGGATCTTTGAGTTCATATTTCAAGCGAAACTCCCTGCATTGCACTTGTAGCTTTAGTCAGAAATAAACATTTGCTATACAAAGCCTCTGAGAATTTTCAGAAAGGGAACATCATGCACAATTATTTAATCTATCTCGTCTCATTGTGTGCTGTGACATGCTTCATGATTATGATACCATTACAGATCTGTATATTTTTAAGTAATTATTTCTTCTTCATTGTAACTGCTATTGATTCAACTAAAAAAAAGACAGAATATATGATACTATTTGATGATACTAAATTTTAGGGTAAAATATATACTTTAGAGTGAAATGTAAAATTTGACACATTTTTAGCACATGACTCAACACTCAGGTATCAACTGCCATCAACTATTTGATGACTGTTCTTCAGTCTACTTATGCTTTACTTCAGTTTTGAAAGTTTTTTTTTTTGTTCTATGATTTCCAAATCCAAACGTAAAGTACTATGAGCTACAAATTGGGCTCAAAGTTTCTACGAAGGTTATCTAATGATTTGAGAATAAGTGGGGAAGATTCCGATTTTTGTCAAAAATCCTAAGAGAGAGTATTAGTTTTAAGGTCGTTTGGTAGTAGGCAAACACTCTTCAATACCTCCAGGGATCTGTGAAATGTGCAATAGTAAATGAGGTTGTTCTTTTACTCATATTAAGGCCACATGGTTTGAAATTATCATCTTTCGGCAATTAAAATTACCTCATAAGAAATCATATACCAAAATTACCTACAGATTTCCTTGACAAATACCTACAATTTGATTAGTGTTTTTCCCTAGCACGGCAATTTTACTTTGTTTAGTCTGTTATTAAATGACTACTAAAATATTTTCACTGACCTTTTGCAAATAATCAGGAGGTACATGACTAGGGAAAGAAAACTTCTATGAAAAATAATATATATGTATATGTGTGTGCGTGTGCGTGTGTGTTTGTGTGTGTGTGTGTGTGTGTGTGTAGTTGGTCATGGGGCTTGAACTCATGGCCTGGGATTCAGCTTTTTTTGCAGGCTAACACTCTTACCATTTCAAGACACAGCTTCACTTGCAGTTTTGAGTGGTTAATTGGAGATAAGAGTGTCTGGGGAATTTTTCTGTCCAGGGTGGCTTCAAATTGACTGTGATCCTTACACCTCAGTCTCCTGCTTATCTAGGATACTGATGCCCAGATAATATGTTTATTTTTAAATAGGAAAATCCTCAATTCTAGATTGTATATAAAATCAATGCCTTAGGACAGGGATATTGCAAGCCTCACTGCTCTGATTTCTCTCTCAAGCCTCCACTCCTGATGTATTTTTCTCTCACCACTAGCAGAATTCAGCAACACGCTCACCATCCTGCTTTTTAACCATGTTTTTCCAGTTTGTATGGAGTTCATCAGTGCTGCAGCCAACCACACTTCTTCTCTCATTTTCCTCTGAGCTTAGATAACTAGCCTCACCAAGGTCAACCTTCTTGATCTCTGCCCTGTAAAAAGTACCTGATTGTCTCCTCTTTGAATGGAGATTCTGGAATGTTAGGCTAAGTTGTGCCATGGCATTCCTGGACCGATAATAACAAAATGACAGTCGCTTCCATTTGTTTATAAATTATTCAATTTCGTAAATCAAAAGATCATTCGGTATGTTTTTAGGAGCAGATATTCCAACTGTAAGGTACTAAATTCAAGCACTTTCCTCCAGAATAAAACTTTCTTTTCTTCACTTTTCACCCATTTAACACTGGCCTGTTCCTTGAACCCCTTATGCCTACGCACCTATGACACTTTTATTTTGTCCTCTGCTCTCTAATTGTTCTCGCATACAATCCAGGACCACTTCTGTAGTTCTCCTCAAAGCATTCTCAAAATCATTGCATTTATTTTTCACCTGTAGTCATTCAAGATTTGTTGAACAACACTTCTGTAGGGACTGTAGGGGGAAAAAGTATAATAGTAACTGCACCAAAGAATAGAGGTGCTACATTCTCTTTTAAATATTATTGTTTTTCTCCTGATTATCTGAATTTACACATTTCTGGCATCTAGTTGACTTTGCTTGCCATCCCATGTTTAAATGTCCCCTGCTAATGTAAAATAAATATGTGGAAACCCTACACACTAGTAATCTAACTTGCCATCGTCTTTTACAATTCGATCATTGCAGGTGGGTAAAATGTGGTCCTATTAGAGTAATTAATGATTAGAAACACAAAGAGATGCCCAGGGTGTGAGAACAGAAAGATATTGAAGAGATTGACCTCTAATCCACAGAGTGCCACCAGTTTCCATCAAGCATTGGGAGATAGAACATTTGGAGAAGGATTCCCTCCAATAGCTTTCAGAAGGCTGTAGCTTTGCAGACCTCTTGAAAACAAGAAATCTAGTTCTTAGAACTGTAAGCGTAATTTTATTTTCTTTCAAAGCCCTTAAAGACCCTGGTTGCTGTACTATATTATTCTGCCATCTGCTAATATGAAATGTGTATTTCCTCCATCCCAATCAGTGTCAGTGAGCAGAATTTCTAGTATTATGTTACCAAGAAAATGTAAAAGTGGCTATCATAATCTTGTATCTGGAGAATTCTAGCTGTATATAATAACAAAAAAGAGCTGCTCCCTCTTCTGTTTTCTAGAGAAGATGGTATAGGATCAATGTTAATTTAAAAGAAATTCCATGGAAATGGAGCTTGAAGAATACTCTGACACGACATCTTTCTATTATAAATTCAATTTTTGAAATTCCTATGAGGCTATTAAATTTTTTCATATTATGTTTTGATTTCATATTTCGAGAAGCTATTCCATTTCTTTTGCTTTGTAGTTACTCTGTATAAATACTTTGATGGAACTTTCATGATTGCCTTTCTGATGTCTCCAGGGACAGTTATCACTATCTCGACTATCTCGATTTATTCCTGATGTCACTAATTTAAATTTTCATGTTTGCTTTTGCATCATAGTTAAGATTTTCTACTTTATTGAGTTTTTTCTTTCTTTTTTTTTTCCAGTCCTGGGCCTTGGACTCAGGGCCTGAGCACTGTCCCTGGCTTCTTTTTGCTCAAGGCTAGCACTCTGCCACTTGAGTCACAGCGCCACTTCTGGCCATTTTCTGTATATGTGGTGCTGAGGAATCGAACCCAGGGCTTCATGTATATGAGGCAAGCGCTCTTGCCACTAGGCTATATCCCCAGCCCCTTTATTGAGTTTTTTCAAGGACTCTGTTCTTTATTCAATTGTCCTAGTTTTATATGATCAGTTTTGTTAATTTTAATTATGATTTTATTATTTTTTTATTTCTTGACTTTGAACTATTCTCAAGTTTACAAGATTTGGTATCAAGGAGGAATTTTAATTGATTTGAAATAAAAAAATTTCTTCTTTTTTCCAAAGTTTTGGATAAGCTAAGTAACGTGTGAGTAGCGTCAATGGGGTTCGTTAAATACAGGATCATGTCATCTGCAAAGGGAAAGAATTTTACTTCATCTTTCCCTAATTGGATCCCCTTTATATTTTCATCTTGCCTTATTGCTCTGGCTAGGAATTCTAATACAATATTGAGAAGGAGAGGAGAGGAAGAGGAGAGGCGAGCGTAGACATCCTTGTCGAGCTCCTGATTTTAAAGAAAATATCTTTTAATTTTTCCCCATTAAGTATAACAATCACTGTAGGTTTGTCATACAAATCATTTAGTATACTGAGGAATGTTCCAGATAAAACTTTCATCATAAATGGATGTTGGATCTTGTCAAATACGTTTCTCTGCATCTAAGAAGACGATCATGTGGATTTTGTTCTTGCTCCTATTGATGTGCTGAATTGCAGTTTTCACTTACATACATTGAACCAGCTTTGTATGTGACCATTCTTATATTCATCACATATATAGTAATGTGTACATGATAGGAAAAAAAATGTAAGTTCTGTATCCTTACAGGTAAGTCCAACATTTTAGTGAACATTATATTTATTAATGATATACAGGTTATTAGAATAAAAATAACATGGCTGTTCATGATGGAACTTAAACTAAGATCTAAAATTTAATTTTGTTAGTGTATTTTTACATATATAAAAAGATACATACATATATATCTAACGACATACAGTGTATAACATGTATGACGTGCATATTTTACCAGAGAAATATATATTTGTTTGGCAGCTATGAGTATCCTAAGAAATTATACTTCCTACATACTGCTTTTTTAAAAAGTCTTTTAGTGGGAAATAGTTATTTCTTAGTGAATATTGAACTATGCATAATAAGGGATTATGACCTGATTGTTTCATCTATTCATATAATGTACTTTGGTCATATGATTTAATTTACACTTAATAGCTAAAAAATAAGCACAGAGAGGTTAGGTAATGGCTGAAAAGAAGCAGTAGGACCAATATTCAAATGGTGAAAAGGCACTATCTTCTATGTTATGTTTGATATTTTAACTGAAAAATTTTAGGAATTGAAATATCTCTGCTACGCACTGGTCAGTATACCCAAGTCTATTCACAGTAACAGAGATTTGAAATGGCCAGGACCTTTGAATAGTGCACTACTTAATTCATCTCTATAAATAAGTGATATTTTCAACTATAGTAATATAAAATATTTATCCAATACTTAATTTCATCTTGTTTTCAAATGACACTGACTTTATCTCTCTGACCTACCAACAGGAGGCATCAAAATATTCATCCATTATAAATATAAAATAGATTTATCTATTCTGTTAAATTGTCTTGTCTGTAGAGTGTGTGATAAATATAAGTAAGTTATCAGGTATCGCCACATGAGGAAAGATCAAGTTCATTCTAGTTCCAAACAGAAAGCACTCTGCTTATGAAAGACCCTTCATTCCAAGAACCATTAATGCTCTTATTTTGTATGTTTTCATGCAAAGTGGGAAGATACTGGTAATCTGAATTATCTCACCTGTGTAACATGTCAAAAAAATCTGCTTTGCTCTACTCACGTGCTTTTGTGGCTTTAGGAAAACATATAATGAGAGAAAGGTATATAGTAATCATTAAAGATCAGACATCACTGTACTCTTTTCAAGTCTCTTAGGTTAAATCTGAGAAATTAAATTGAAGACCCAGGTTCTTATTTCCACATACAATCATCAGTTATATAAAGTCACTAACAAAATTAACGTTGTGGGGAATTTAGAAACTATTCAGTGGTCTATGTTTTCATAGATCAAGCATACTCTTAGTTAAGAGAGAGTTATGTATAAAACTTGGGGGATTTAAAAAAAATCTCTATTTCCTTTCGTCACACTTTCTTTCTTTCTTTTTTTCTTGGCCAGTCCTGGGGCTTGGACTCAGGGCCTGAGCACTGTCCCTGGCTTCTCTTTGCTCAAGGCTAGCACTCTGCCACTTGAGCCACAGTGCCACCTCTGGCCGTTTTCTGTATATGTGGTGCTGGGGAATTGAACCCAGGGCCTCATGTATAGGAGGCAAGCACTCTTGCCACTAGGCCATATCCCCAGCCCCTTGTCATACTTTCATTTTAGAGAGACATGACAGGAGATGGTAATTCCCATCAGTCTGAAAATTATTTGTAATGATTTTGTCAGTTTCCAGTGCTTCTGGAGGTTCAAATATTACTCTCATCTAACTGGGAGATCAAATTTGATTGGCAGCAGAATTGGAATCTTAGTTTGGTGATTGGGCTGGATCACAATACAGGGAAACTGCAAAGGGACTGTGTGCTGAGGAACACACATAGAAAAGAGACTGGGGAGAAATAAAATAGAGTATCTATTACTCTGTAGAGAAGCCAAGATGGTCAACTTTGAAAATTAAAGGATCCCATGGTCACTTGAGAAAAATCAGTTAAAAGAATCCCACATATAGGCCCAAACAAGAAGTATACAAAAAATAACTGACAAAAATCTGAAGCCATAATCCCAGGTTCCTAGTAAGTATCCAGGACCTGCTAACTAACTAAGGACTATCATATCCAATTGCATTCACTAGCAGAATGTGTCCTTTGCTCAAATGATTAATATTCAAGAGTAGATTTTAAGTTATGCAGTCAAACAGAATCCTGAACAACTAAAGGAAACATTATAAACCTTCAAGAAAAAAGACTTAGAATATAATTCATATCATAGGAATGTTGCAAATAATAGATAAAACAATTATTGTATCCATGATGTTTATCACTTTATGAGTACTAGTAATATTATTAAGTAATTATGCAAATAAGTTACAATTCCATAAGTCCGGTTATAAGTACAATGCTTCTTGATCAATGTTACCCTTCCCGTGGTTCTCCTCAGGTTTTCCTGCTTCCCTTCATACGTTCAGGTTATGCAGTTCCATTTTTATGCAATGATTAATAAAAATGAAGAAAAGTGATCAGATCTTACCAGACTTTGAGAATCATTAAGCAGACAAATAGCATGGTAGCAGAAGAAGCAAAAAAAGAGGGGGAGATTACTTTGAGAAATTATAACTGAAATTTCTCCAAGATATAGAACAAAGTATAGTATGAATAATTCTAGAAAGCTCAATGATTTCTAAATAGGAAGAATCAAATGACAAAGGAGATATATTAGAAACACTATGGAAAATTAAATGCCAAGATACTATTCTGAATGCAAAAAGAGAAAGAGACTCACGCTATGTAAGGGATCAGTCACATTAGTCACATTTAGAATTAGAAGCTCTGTAAGCAGATGTGGAAATGAGAAGAGATATTGAAAATCCTAACAGTGAAAGACAGAGCAGAAACATGGTGGAGCAAGAGCTTTTCATGAAACAAACTACCATCACCCTTAAAGCTAAAACTGCAATGGCCAGAGATTTTGGTTCCTGATTCGAAAAAAAAAAAAAAAACTATAGAAAACAGTAAATTTCATATATCATCATTCTACAGTTCCAGACAATCCACCCTGTGGGAGACACTTCTGATCTAGCAAAAGAGTTGAGGGAGAAATGACATTCTGTCCTTATACTTGAAACCCCAAATCAGGACTTTCACAATAGCTCCTAATGCCAAGAAAAGCTCTGAACTGTGCAGGTCAGACAGCATCTACAAAATAGAGCACGAGAAATATGATGACTATAAAGGGAGACTTTTTCTAGCATTTTTCCAAAGCCTCAATATACAGAGCACAAGGCAGGAATTCAATCCCCTGGGATTCTCAGGGCAAGAAAAGTAGCACAGAATTTACTTAATGAGGTCAAACTTATCGTGACCCAGCAGGAGATAAAAACAGGGAGTCTTATACAAAAGGCCAATACCTAAGGATGGAGTGACAGGACCTGCGTTGGCCTCTGGAAGAAATATAAGAAAGATAGATTCAAGTTTTGCTCTATATTCTACATCATTTCAAACCCAAGAGTGGACTGACCACTCTGACAACACAGATTTGAAAGATATCTAAGGTACTAGTGACAGTGCTACTGCGACACAGATTACTATTAGCTTTGAAAGGCAAAGTATTGTTTCCACTACCCAAACTTGCACTTTCATGAGATTACAGCTATCATTAAGTCACTGTCTCACAAATGAAATTGTGGACCTCTACAGGAAGAACACCTGAAACACTCCAATAGAAGAAAAATCTAATGAGCAGGAGGACGGACTATTTTAAAACACAGTTATAGAGGAGAAAGAAATGGGCAAAATAATGAAGACAAAGCAAGAATGTTTAGAGAATATTTGGGAATATATTAAAATAAGAAATATTCCTGTTCTTACGAGTTGACAATGATTTGAGTAGACTCTGGGAGTAGAAAGCTTACTCAAAGCAAAGACAACAGAAATTTTCCAAATACCCAGAGAATGATTAAAAATATATAGTTACCAGAAGGCTGATATTATAGGTCAGATTTTACTCAGCTAAGTTTATCCAAAGATATCAAGCTTTGGAGGATAAGCAATAAAGTGAAGATTCTACAAGAGAAAATAAACAACACAAGAGTGTCCCAACATGCATCTCAGCAGAAACTTTACAAGTGACAGAGGACAACAGCACGAGATTTTCACAGTAATTGAGGAAAAAACAAACTGCTGACCAATAATAGAGTACAGAGAACAGTTTTCTCTTGAAATGGAGAAATAAAGACATCCTCAGACAAACAAAAACCAACAGAATATATCTCTACCAGATCTGCTCAGAGAGAGAGAGAGGGAGAGATAGACAGAGAGAGAGAGAGAGACAGAGACAGAGACAGAGACAGAGACAGAGAGACTCAAGACATACCAAGCAGGCATTCTACTACTCTAGCCAGTGAGTTCTCCAATCCTTTTTGTTGTGCTTGTGAAAGTACTTGGTCTTAAAGTCAGGGCCTGGGTACTGTTTCTTATTCTTAGCTTTTTGACTCTGTACTGGTGCTGTAATACTAGTTATAAGGAAGTAAGAGTCTCACCTTTTTCCTGCCTGGCATCACTTAAAATAGCTAGGACTACAGGTTTGAGCCACTGCCCCTGACAAGATGTTATCATTTCTAAAGAGTTTGTTTTATTTTTATAATCAAATGTATTTTTGCATGCCTCAGAGTGCAAAAGGTTTAATAGATGAACCCAAATAATAAGGAAGTGATGAAAACATGCTACTGTAATAATTCATATCACTGCTATTTATTAAGTAATAAATAAAAGACGCTGCAATTAGAAAAAAGACTATAAAATTAAAATATTAGAGAGTCAGTGATAGGATAAAATTAAAACCCAACTATAATTTGCTTTTAAAAATTCTCTTTTCACTTCTAAAGTCCCTCATAGACTGTAAGTGAAGGATTGAAATAAAATATTCTGTGACAATACAATATAAAAATGAGGAATAGTATCATGTAAACTAGAGTATAAATCAAATTTTATTAAGGCAAAAAGTGATAATTATGTAATGATTAAGGAAGCAAATCTGGAAGAATTAATAATAAAAATATCTATGCACTCACTATTAGAGTACCAAACATAGCAATCAAATATGAGTAGAGTTTAAAAAAAGAGATAGTTTCTGATACAATAATACTAGGTGAAGGATCCTTTTATTTTCTTAGCAATGAGCAGATCATCTTCACGTAATGAAAAGAATTAGCATTGCGCCCAGCAACACATCATCTTCTCAACAGTGAGTGTAATGTTTCCCAGGATCCATCACAGGGTAAACCCCAAAGAAATTCTCAAGGAATTTGTTTACAGTTATATAGGAAATCTTTCCTGCCACCATCTTGAAATCTTTTCATAAAAGAAATTTTTGAAAAGTTTGCAAAAATATGGAAATGTTTGGATAAACAAGGAAGTAATGAATAAAACAAAAAAGCAAATTTAAAAAAAATGTTCTCAACTGTGAAAGTAGAAAGAAACTTGGTTAAAACCAAGGGAATAAGTGCAGGCCTGTACTATATGGGAAGTTTGATAGAAGTAAATAAAAAGGAAACTCAAACATTTTTATTTCCTCTTCAAGATCTACATAGACAAGAAAAAATAAAATTCAATTTTAGTGGGTAAGGGAAAATAAAAATTTAGAACAAAAAGAAAACAAAGGTAGTTGAATAATATTATGAAAAACAACAATAATAACTTAACATAAGAAAAACCTATAATGGGATATTGCTTAACTAATAAAACTTATCAAGTCTGAATCATGAAAAAAAAGAAAAAAAAACCAAGAAGATAATAAGACAATAAGACTAGATCATTAACAACAGCAAAAAGTCTTGTCAAATAAAAGTTCAGCTCTAGATGCTTTCATTGCTGATTCTATAACACATTCATAAAAGTTTCGTACTAAATCTCAGGTTGAAGTAATGTTTGAAAAGACTTGTCTTCCAAACTGAGTAAGAAATTCTATTACAGTTCCTACTTTTTATGGTCTCTTCAAAGACTAAACTAAGGTGTTTTTTTAAAATATTTAAACTAATGCTTTGTCTATTAAATAAAACTGAGTCAAAATCTGTGCATTGATAGGAAATCTATTGTCTTTTTAATGTTTGACTTCCCAGGGACTGGTTCTCAATCTCCAAAGGGAAAAGCAGAACACCTACCTAGATTTTCTATTTCCTTAAATGTTTATCATCTGTTTTCGCTTGAGGATCATCAAACCCTTCTAGTTCTACATAGAAACCTTAATGAACTCTAATTTTATAAACCATAGTGTCCCTATTGTGTTATAAAACCTAAGCAGGTGCTTGTTCCAGCTATAGTTTGGTACATCATGCCTAATCTTTATCTATTTTCTCTCCATACTTATTCTGGCATCTACTGACTACTATTTTCCTCTCTGCTTCATGTAATCAATTTTTCTTCCAATTTTTTTCTATTAAAATAATGCAACTAAGAGCTTGTTTTGAAATATCTCATTTTTTCTTAGCCTATACTCACTGATCACATTTTATACAGGAATAAAAATGAATGCTGTTCTGTAATGTCAGTGCTATAATAATAGCCATGTGCACTGTCTCAAAATGTTTCTTTTAATCAAGAAACAAAGAATAAAAAGGCATACCAATGCAACAGTAATACTTACCAAACTATATGGTGTAAACCAACTGTACAACTCATGGAAAGGAGAGGGAAATGGAGAGGGAGGAGGCAGGGGAAAAATAAGGGCGGAAGTAAAAATTTGGATAAGAAATGTAATCACTGTCTATGAAACTGTAATCCCTCTGTACATCACTTTAACAATAAAGAAATGAAGAAAGAACTACTGATTTGTTTCCAGAAAACTGTTATATGACCAGCATAGTGAGGCATATAAATATAAGTAATCTGATGTAGCTCTACTTTATGTAATGAAGGTCTAACATAAAATGAAATTCACAGGTAAAGAAATATGTTTTCTATTCTGAGAAAATCATTTTATATGCGTAAAAACTCAGCAAGAAACTTTGAGAGTAAAAACATACTAAGAACAAACCATATTTTCAAAAGAATATTTAGGTCCACTGAAAATCCACAGGTTGAATCACGAATTTCCAGTGGATGGTGTTGAGAAGGTGGTTGTGGCTTTTGGGGGGTGATTTGCCCTGGAGATAGTTGTGAACATCAGTTCCTCAACGGGGGCTCATTTCTATTAGAAAGGGACCCGAGAGAGCTTGGTCTGTCGGTCTCTCCATGCACACACCCAAGGCAAGCCTGTGTGAGTCCAGAGGAACGAAGGAAAGCATCTACAAATCAGAGAGATAGCTCATCACAATTCAACCAAGCTCACACCTTTTGTTTAGATGTCTGATTTCCAACATCATGAAAACCTGTGTTTGTGTGTGTGTGTGTGTGTGTGTGTGTGTGTGTGTGTGTGTGTGTGTGTGTGTGTGTGTGCTTGTACTCAGGGCATCACAATTTTTCTCAGTTTTATTTCTCAGGACTGACACTCTATGACCTGAGCCCTACCTTCTCTTTTGGCTTTTTTCCTTATTTGTAGTGGTTATTTTCAGATGAGCGTCTTGAAGATTTATCTTCCTGGGCTAATTTCAAACAGCTCTTCTCCGATTTCAGTGTCTTCAGTAGCTAGTATTATAGTCATGAGCCACTTCTGTCCATTGCAAAACTGAGTTTTTATTATTTAAAATACCCAGCCTCCTGCTTTTTTAAGGCAGTTTACAATAAGTGATTCATACAGTGAATCTAAATGTTTATGGTTTTAACAGGACATTTATCTCAGTGTACTACTGGTTAAAAATCAATTTTTAACAATTATATTACTGTTATTCAAGGAAATACTAGTTTAAATTAATAATGTGTATTTAGTAAACACTATTTTTTAGAAATATATATGTACTTTTACTGAAATTGCAATAAATGATAAATATGAATAGGTCATTTTGAACATTGTGATTTGTGTCAGTAGGTATTAAGTAAAATAATTACTTGTAACATACATATATAAACAAATGATCATAAAAGAGAAGAAAGTTTAAAATTTAATCAATAAACATTTATTGAATTTATACTTGATTCATTCTGATTGAAACGAGTCAGAATATAAAAATAACATGTACATAATGAATTTCAAGAGGTATTTTAAGTGTCTGCAAAACATGTAAACTAATTTCATAAATCTAAAGGAGGAGTAGTAAGCCTTATTCGTAGTCTACCATTTGTAATCTGCCTTGCAATTGTTTGCATCTCTTTTTAAAAGGAGTTTATCTACTCTGTATGAAGTCCTATTCACCAACTCATGAAAAAGATCCATAAAGGAGATATTAAAATAGCATTGAAATTAATGCTTTGAAATTGCTTTCATCTAACTGTTATTTTCTTCTCTAATACAAAAATGCAACAAAAAGAAAGCACCTAGACCTATTTTAAAAATCTCTTTTATAAGAGTGGTTTCATGATTCATAACATGAAGGCATTTAAGCTTTTTCAAATCAAAGCTGAATCTTCTAAAATATTTTCTTCAAAACTGGGGAAAAAATACAAATTGCTTGTCAACTTCATTTAAGTGAATTTTTTTCCCCCTGAGCTCCCATTTTTATATCAGCTGACCCTGCTTGAATATCTACATTTCATGCTGGGTAAATAGAACCTCTTTTGTGCTATTTTCTCCCACATTTTCTACTTGAGTCCAATCTGGAATCCTAGCAACAGGCCACTTTGCTATGTGCTGGTTCTCTTTATAAGTAAATAGGTTTTAATTGTCTGCCAGCAGAAATTCAGACATGTACTGAATAGTTTGCGTTTAGATACCTGCATCATGAAATGTTTACCCTCCAGAGTCTTAATGGAAACCCTGTTAAGTCACTTAAGTCGCCCAAGTTTATTTTTTCCACTTTAATAAAATAATGCAATTAATGTGTAACTATGTTCTGAAGAGGAGCTGAATTACATTGTCTGAAACTATGTAAATATTCAACATCAGTCTCTTGCGTCACACATTTTTCTGTGCCCATGCACGGCTACTGAACATGGCTAACAACGTTGCTGTGTTGACATGGTCCCTGCTCTATGTATTTGAAAAATATCATTAGCTAGTTAGGCCAATGATAAATAGATATGCATATGTAAAATAAGTAAAGATTATAATATATATTCCAACAAAAACTTCTGATTAGAAAATATTGTGACAGTGTTCATTCTACATTTATTCTACCCCAATCTATATTTTTAACTAAACAGTATGCCTTTGAGAAATAGAGATAGATATAGCCAAAAGGTAAGTGTACCCACATTTTAGGTCATACTAGGACTTGAGCTCAGAGCCTTTTTCTTGCTAGCCTCCTGCTGTACCATTTGTGCCATGATGTCACTCTGTGCTTTTTAGGTGTTTGCAAGTAGACTTTTGTGTGTATATTAGGGGCAAGTCTCAGACCTCCACTTTTCTATATACAGCTCTCTTTGTTTAGTTAAAATCACAAGCATGTACAACCACATACAGTTTAATGTTTGAGGTGAGGTCCTGCCATCTTTCTGCCCCTGCTGGCTTGGAACTTTGATCCTCTCAATTAGTCTCCTCTGGCAGAGTACTATGGACTTCAACCACTGCACAGCAACTTTAAATGAGTAACAAGACCAAAATCCAAAATCATACGAAACAATTATTGAGTATATACTTTGCAACCAAGGAGTGCTCAGAATGCTTTTATGGAAGGTCTTTGAACATACATAATCAAATATGTCTGATGACTGTTCTTATATTACATAATACAGAAGGAAATTCATAAATAAAATAGAGTAATTTACACTTATTATTCAGCTTACAATTGAATTTGGACAACTAGGTTCCAATGTGGGTTCAATTTAGTTCCGGTTTGGTTCTTCAGACAACAAGCTACAGATTTCTATGAAATGACTCTTTCCTTTTCATAGTTGTACTGTAATTATGTATTCCTGAATAAATATGTGTAGTATTGTAAGTTTTATCATACACCACAATCTATTTTTAAAACGGTTAAAGCTATAGACACACATTTTCACACGCATATGGTATATATAAATATGCTCTTTCTATAATGATATGATTTTATTGTATAATGTTTGGAAAAAAGAAATGCAGTCATTATGTGATTGTTAAGATAATTATGCATTTCGTTTGTCAATTCTGATTACAAACTATTTTCTTAATATCACTTGAGTATTCCTTGTTTAGATTATAAGACACATTTTATGAGAAGAAAGCCAGAACATTTTCTAGAAGATTGAGAAAGAAATTACAAGCTTCAAAAATACAATTATGCACCAATTGTAGTATCATAATATTGAATGTCAAGGATTCTTTCTTCAAAATATATTTTCTTAATTCTCTTAAAACCACGTACTACTTCAAAGACTAAGGAAATAAAATTCAGCCTTTTTACTTACCTCATAAAGTAAATTAAGTGAGCCTAGCACTGCACATGATAATACCTTGAAATATGGTGTTCTATAGTAAAAAGGATACAGCATTGGATAGATACAAGAAGAGGAGAAAATTATGCTTTTATCAATCCTTAATGATTTTTTCACAGTACACAATCAGATGCAAGGAGATTCTAAGAGTCATTTTTAGTGTTCTTTTTTCCCTTTATTGTCAAAGTGAAGTACAGAGGGGTTACAGTTTTATATGAAAGGCAGTGAGTACATTGCTTATCCAACTTGTTACCTCCTCCCTCATCCCTCCCTGCCTCCCCACTCCCCTTTTCCCTCTCCCCCCTCACCCCGAGTTGTACAGTTGGTTTATACCAAATGATTTTGTAAGTATTGCTTTTGGAGTCGTTTGTCTTTTTATCCTCTGTCTCTTGATTTTGATATTCCTCTTCCCTTCCTTAGTTCTAATACATGTATATACAGTACCCAGGGTACTCAGATGAGATACAGTGATAGTGGGATAGAACCACAGGAAGGGAATACAAGAGAGAATAAAAAATGTACAGTTTCATGTGGCATGTTGAAAATATTTACAATAATGATATAATACTAGTTTCCATAAGGTGGAGTTCATTTCCCTTAGCATCATCTTATGTGTTCATACTGACATAGCTACTGGGATAATGTGATCCTCTGCTGTGATTAGCCTAAACCTCAACTAATTATTCCCTATGAGGGAAACCATAGCGTCCATGTTTCTTTGGGTCTGGCTCAATTCACTTAGTATAATTTATTCCAAGTCCTTCCATTTCCTTAAGAATGGGGCAGTGTTATTCTTTCTGATAGAGGCATAGAATTCCATTGTGTATATGTACCACATTTTCCTGATCCACTCAGCTACTGAGGGGCATCTGGGTTGGTTCTGTATTTTAGCAATGACAAATTTTGCTGTGATGAACATAGTTGTGCTGGTGGCTTTAGTGTGGTCTTGCTAAGGAGTGAAGTTTAATCAGAAAGTGCATCAAGACACATAAGGAAGGACAATAGCATAATGTGTTCGATCTGGTTTTCCCCTGAGGGCTAATATCTGATCCTGCCTTGTCTGGAACCAAATCAGTCACAGTCTTTTGAGCTATCTCTAGCACTGCAGGGAAATTGGTGACTGCCATTGCCTAGAGACTTTGGTGGGGCTCTGACAAGAATGAGAAAGAATTGTGTACCAGAAGCCTATCTGGAGAAGGGAAGATTGCTTCAGCCTGTAGCATTGACAGTTAAATTTAACAGCACATAGTTAGAAAAACTAAATCAAAGGTCATTCAAGATTTGGAACGGATTTTTGTTTTAAAGACTGAAGAATAGACAAAGAAATAGTGGGAAATATTTTGCTTTACTATTGAAAGTCACAACTTGTTGCATTTAGGCTCCTGACTCAGGAAAATTTATTGGTGCATGTTTTTAGACATTCAAAATAGATTTCAAATATATGCTATGTACTCTTCAGCATAGACAATCACATCCCTTTCTAAAAAAATATACAAAATCAAGCAGTAGCTGAAAACAGCATTGACATTAAATAACAACAAAGCTGTACACAATTAATAAAATTATTCCCAGTTTTGTGAGAAATCTGATGAGTCAGTTGGTAGAGGTCCTCAAAGATACTTCAAAAATGCTATGAGACTATACATTTTGTTTTAGTTGTTCCTAATTTTTGTATTTTAATTCGAATATAAAACAAAAATCTCAACAACTAGTGTATTATATACTTGCCACTGCTAGGTAGAATTGTGCAGAATCATATACAAAATAAGAGCTAGTGGAGAAGAAAGAGGAGTTGAGATGTTGGGCTGTAAAATGAAAATCATGTCATCATTTACAAATTTACAACCTTCTTCATACATTTACATAAACATCACATAAGGCAGTGCATCCCACAGTTAATATTTTTCATGTACATTAACACAATCACTGGATAATCAGAAAGTAGGCTTAAAAACTCCTAATGGACTTTGGCTTTGGCCTTAAACAATCAACAAACACTACCAGTTAAATATTATTTTTGCCTCAGACACTACATGATTTAACTTTGAAATAACATGTTACGATCATCACTTTGTGGTCATCCAATGCGTTTGTGCTCTGATCCTAATGGCTTTAATATTACTCCTTAATTAGAGAAATTATAGAACTCTTCCCCATCTGTGTCTTTGATCTTTCTTATTTCTTTTGCCTGGGCCAGGTTGTACATATCCTATTTTCTCCTGGCCAGTTAATGGTACTTGTCTTCTTACATTTACTTCTTCAGAGAAGCATGTGATTACATATGCTATAGGGGGTGTTTTCTTTATTGAATTTTACCTTTGTAGTAGCTTCATGACTCCATTCATAATTCCCTTTCATATTAAATTCTACGCTTCTTTGAGGAGACCCATAATTTTTTGAGCATTATTACCGTAATTATTATTTTGAGCATTATTAACATTAACTAGCAGAGAGACTTGACCAAAAACAGGTGTCCAATAAACATTTGAGTGAATGAATGTATCACTCTATAGAGCCTTGTTTTCACACAAAAATGTGAATTCCTTCATCAATACTGTTTAACTGAATGTTTTTGATAGATCATGTGTTGACTTAGCTGGGAATATACCTCAATATGAACTGGTGGAGGCCTATATGATTTTACTGCTACACTTTTTAGAAGACAAAATGAAACAATAGGTATGTTGAGATGTATGATCTGCATTTTAAGGATCAATAACTGAGTTTTCAGAAAACATACTATGAGGAAGCAAATAGTCATTGACATAGACCTGATGGTAAAAATACTACTAGCCTAACATAAGGATTATTAATAAGATCAAAGTAACAGTGTTTTCACTCTTAAGTTACATAAAAATCAAACAAAAAATTGATCTTGTTTAGTGAATGATGTCTAATGAATGTATTTCATTATAATTAGCATTACTGTTTGTACTGACAATAAAGATCCTGAATATTGATCTAATTCAACATTAAAGAGAAGTTAACAAAAGGTCGACAGACAGACAGAGAAACAGATGATAGATAGACAGATAGATAATGTTTTCCAGAAATTTAGTATATTTATGTCTTACACTACAGCCATGGTTGTTATTTTTTTTCCATTGGAATGCCATTAAATCTAGTGAAGGGTGATGAGTTTGAAAGGACAGTATATGTATACTCATAAAGAGAAACTAATGATAAGCATGAAAGGAACTATCACAATGAATCCCACTCATAGCACAGATGTATGCTAATTTAGATATATAGGAAAGAAAACAGCATGTACTTGAAGCCATTTAAATACTTACTTTTTTCATTTAAAACATCTTACTTTAAATCAGTATGTACAAATAAAATATACGTTTTAAAAGCATGTCATGTGTTGTTTATTTTGATTAAATAATAATATATGTGCATGTTAAATATTGTAAGGAAACTACTTGGTACACTTAAAATACATGTAAAATAAATGAACTACAGGAGACTAGAACAGGTCCTGTCTGTGGCAGCGTGTTAGGGGAATAGGGAATGAATGGAGATTTTAAAAGAGGTTTATGTAGTCAAAGCACTTTATCTGCATATATGAAAATTGAACAATCAATCCAATAGAAATGGTTTTAAGAATGTGGAAAGGGTATAAGTTAGAATGATAGAGAAGATGGGCAAATTCTATACCTATATGCCACAGCACAAATGATATATGAGAAGGAATTATCCTTTAAAATATGCTTTTATAGGGATAAAATGTCTGTTCCCTCATACATTTGTGCTTTCTGATGAAAATATTTAAAACTCTCACTTATATCTTCTTAAAAACACACAGTATGTAATTGCTGTGTACATTCACTTTAAGCTTCAACAGCATACCAGAGTATTTGTTTCTATGTAATAGAATACTTGAATTATTTATTTATTTGTTTATTTATTGTCAGTGTGGGGGCTTCAGCTCATGGCCTTAGTGCTGTCCCTGAGCCTCCTTGTGCTCAAGACTATAGCTCCAACACTACTTAAATAATTTAGTTGTCAGTTCTATGGTATACTGATGCTTCTTTTCATGTTTTAAGACCTTTCTACTGAGATAATTTAATAGTCAAGGGGCACATTTATCCCTTGGTCTTTTACATAATTGGAACAATGCCCATTTCTGAGATAAGATACCACAGGATATTGCAAATTTTGTTTGAGATAAAACTGCTTAATATCACTGCTTACACTTTCACTATGATAACATATTCAGAAGATAAAAAATGGCCAAAGTTGAATTCATCTTTAGATATCCAATTCTGGAATATTTTCCATGTTTTCACCTAATCCTACCACTTTACTGTAACAAAAAGAATATTTTCTACTTTCTGCTTTTTGAAATTCCTGTTAAAAGTCATTTAAGGTGAGAAAGAGTATCCATTAATCTATATCTATCTAGCCACAGTAGCTTTAATCTATTTGTGCATTTCTATGTCACTTCTGTCAGCTTATAAATGTATGAGTCACTGATGCTTGCCTTTATGCTGACAAATGAGGGAAATGAAACACAGCAAAACACCATTTATAACAAGAACAAAGGTTACCATTGGAAACACTTCTCTTCCAAGACCTTCATTTCAGAACCAGGCAACATTTGGGTTTCAGGAGTTTCGTAAACAACCTATTATATCCCCTCAGTGAATAATATTTTTTAATGTTTTAGAAAAGATTTGTGTTCTGGGATAGGATTCTTTCAATCTGAAATGTTATGTCACTTTCTAATAGTCTTTCTCCTATGATTTTTTTTTTCACATTCTATATTGTCTCCCACAAAGTGACCCTGAGAGACGCATCACCCTTCGCTTTGCAGAACTGTTGTAATTCATGGTTTCTGCAGGCTGTTCTTCTGTAATGTACAGAGATGCTACAGAAAGTACCATAAGACCTTAGGAAGCCCCCTGAAAACTCTTGAATAAAGTTTGACACAATGAGCTCCTGTCAGCTTAAACTTCCATCTGACACCTGAATCTGGGAAGCCAATTTAATTTTGTCCCTCATAGTATTTTTCCTAGGTTGGTTGCCTGGACTAAGTAAACAATACACTGAGAATAGTGTAACTCTACTTTAGATGGAAGGCGAATAATGAAACAATTGGAGAAAGACAGAATCCCTAATTTTTATCCTATTTATTATGTATAGCATCCTCAGTATTTGACTGGCTCCTATGAAATTTGCACAGTTGTTAAACTCTTATAAAGTTCTTTGCAGTTCAAGGAAGAATTAAACTCTGTTCCCTAATTCTACTCCCTGAACTTCACAACTTAATTGATGAATACTTGTGTGTAGTGAGCAAATAGTTGGTTAAATTTGTTAATTCCCCAGAGAAATGTCACTTAGTTCTTGTTAATGAACTACAGATGAGTTTGTTTAGACTTTGATTCACCAAACCTAAATACATAAAAGTTTTATTATGAACTTTCTTTGGATGACCAATAATAAGCTTGCCTGCTACTAAAGGAAACTTAAATGTAATTTTGAGTTATGCTGTTCATTATTTTAAAATTAGATTTCAGTATTGCTTCAATTATTTGCTAATTATTTTCAGTATTATAGAAAAGGCCATAGAGTAGGATAATAGATATTTATTAAGGACAGATAACATTGACAAGTTTAGTAAAGTAACTATTTAATCTTTAGGTTACTGGAGGATACAAAACAATCTAATCTTAGACTTTAACCTCTATAGGGAAATGACAAACAAGTAAAATGAAAAATATTTTACTGATTGCAATTAGGCATAAGGGGTACTTTATCCATCAAACAATCCTTATGTAATCTTTGGGTTTTATTTTTAATAAGATGATTTGGTTTGTATATCATAAATATTCAACAATTTTGTCATGATAACAATTCAATCCACTGAATTGAAAGAGCATGCAATGCTATCTATGTACATAGAAATAATTAAAAACAAAACTTAAGAAAAAATAATTTATAGAATTTAGTATGAGTCCACATACTATGCGACCACCCTGAACCAACTGTTTGTGAAAATATTTCCAAATACGGATGAAAACCTATCTAGGTTTTAGAAAATATGAACTGTATTTATGTAAATGCAACTAAAATGCATACATAATTCTGGGTAGACATCAGAACTGAAATGGCCACACAAATGCCTCAAACTGGTTAGCATATGAGAATAAGTTGCAGATTTATGCTTCTATATCATCTGCCAGAATGCCAGCACAACTCCCAAATCCCTCAGCAGAAACTCTTTCATTTGAAGTAAGCTTCTGTTATGTGATCTTTCTCCCCCTGGCAGATGATGTGTTAAAAATGTACTATCTGGGAGATGGACCAGAGGCGGGCGCACAGGTTTTGATGTGGAAGGCTTGGCAGGTGTGACCCAGAATGGGATATATTCTCCTCAGAGAGTCCAGTTGAGATCAGATGTTCATGAGAAAGACAATGCTCAAATTATTCCAACATGCATCTAATTATTTCTAAATGTGGTATTATGACCTTCGTATAATTTGCACACCAGAAAATGCATTTAAGCCATGTTAACAACACCTGAACTATGGTGTTTCTAGATCTGAAAAAAAAATCTAATCATGTTTCCAGGCATTTGGAATACTCATAAAATGCAATTAGAGAGAATGAATTTGCTGCCTAGGCTACAATGGGGCATCTGCTACAGTTTTCGACCTAGTGATGGCCTCTAGATAGGAGCTTTGCAGCATGATCTTACTCGTGCTTTCCTCTTCTTGACTGTCACATTCCTTTCACAGTTTGTGTAGACTATGCAGAACTTGCCATCACTAACAGTCCTCCTGCCTTTCCTAGCTTCAAATCTCATGATTCTTCTAAATACCAGGAATTTCAGGTTTGGGGATTTTACTGGACTTCAACCAAATTTAGCTAGGAGAGCATATTTTAGGTACATTCTAAAACTCATAAAGAAATGTGTGTGGAGAAAGATTTTCATGTGCTGCTTGTTTTATTTTTTTGTTTCCCTCTTTCTACATTATGGCAGACATACCAACATTTGTGTACTATCAAAAAATAGGTGTAAAGCTGCATTATCAAAAAACATGACCTTACCTTTCTCAGCATACGTAATTACGTAATTAAAAGGAACCCAAACTATTTTGTCTGTCTTGCTTAAACTATAGTTTAGTCACTATAAAAGGCTGTAGAAATTAGTTATTGAAAGAGTCTTTGTTAGAATGCAAAATGTAACTTTGTTCCCATAGTATGTACAGAGGTATTTGAGGAAGAGTTATCCAAAGTGACACTAATGTATAATATTTGTGAGTTCTTAATAGATATTTTTCTGTTTATTGATAGAGCAAATGTTTTCCTTAGAATTTATTGTTGTTGTTGACATATCCTGTGTCTGACACAGATTTTCAGTAAATCATTGGAAGAAAGATGCTATACTATATAGGAAAACATAATCTAGAAGCATATTGTCTATAAAAGACCCATTTCCATGTTGTTTTCCTTTCTTTTTTTTTCTGGTAAGGATGACAAACAGGGAGGATACATTTACATAAGTAAGATAAAGAGTACATTTCTTTTTTAACATCATTACTACCTCCCTCATTTTCTCCTGCTGACACCACCTCCCTCCCCTCTTTTTCAAGTTGTAAAGTTCATTTCCAACATAGCATCTAGAGAGAATCATTATTGCATGAGTTCACCCTTTGTCCTGCGGTTGTTGTGATTCTCTTTCCCTTCAATGAATCAGACAAACTTATATACAAGACAAATGGTAAAGAAAAATAAAACAAAGGAAAACATAGACTAGAGAAAATAGAAACAACTGTATACAGGAAATAAGAACCTATTTTTTTCCTATTCTTAGACTTCATTTTGATACACTCCATTATATATGGTTCTATGCACTTAGCTATCTGGCTATTGTGATTCCCTGCTAAGAATATCATATAAGAAATGCAAATCAAAACACCCATGAAATTCTACCTTATCGCTTTTAAAATGGGCATTATCAAGAAATCTAATAACAACAGATGCTAGTGGGGGTGTCGCCAAAGGGGAACACTACTACACTATTGTTGGGAATGTAAACTTGTTCAACCACTCTGGAAAGTAGTATGAAGGTTCCTCAAAAGACTAAATATAGAGCTCCCCTATAGCCCAGCAATCCTACTCCTGGCCATTTATTTACCCAAATGACCACAAAAGAGGCCATCCTAAAGCTATCAGCACAATCCTGTTCACTGAAGTATCATTTACCACAGCTAGGATATGGAACCAACCCAGATGAACATCAGTAAATGAATGGATCAAGAAAATGTGATATATATATATATATGTATGTATGTACATGTATATATGTATATATATATACATATATATATATTGGAATTCTGTGCTTCCATCAGAAAGAGTGACACTGACAAATTAATGAGGAAATGGAAAGATTTGGAAAAACTAAGTGAAGCAAGACAGACCCAAAGAAATGCTGGTTGCATGGTATCACTCATTTGTAATTTGAAATTTGACATTGAAATTTCAAAGGATATTTTGTAGGAAACAACCTCCTGTTGGATGTTTGTTTGGAAGACATCTTTATTTAGTTACCTTTGTATAGTATTATTGTCATTAAAATTGAATTTGCTCCTTTATCTTGTGATCATTAGTTCGCTAATTATAAGTGATGCAGAAAGTATGTGAAAGCTATACATCTACTAAGTTAAGAATGTTTATTTCAAAGTGATTACAAGTGAAAATTCAACACCTATCTCTTAATGATTAATGACAAGGGACCTCGCATTCTTAGGCAACGTTCACTTTTTATAGTCAGACAAATAATATTATCTTCTTACGTCTAAAGTGGCAAAGAGACATGTTCTGTTTCTGGATGATGAATCTCCTGGTGTTTTCCTTTCACTTTTTGTTATTGCTAAGTAGTTCTGTGACGGAGATTTACTTCAACCTCTCCGTTTGTGAGCGTAGCACATCCCGCTCAAGGCACACATTCCATCCTTCTCCTCATTTTAAAATTTCAATAATCAAATGCGTGATTTGCACATTGCAGAAAAGCTAAGACCTCAGATATGCTAACCCTTAGGGCAATGCTTCCTTTGGCCAGTAGTGGTTCACTTTTCCTTATTACCATCATGCTTCAAATGTCCTGGAATCTGTTGTTCACATCACGCCAGCATCCCTACTCTTCACCTTGTCAAATTTTCTCTTTCCTGAAGTTCAACAAAAAAGAAAAATAAGAAAGAGATGAAGCAACATTATAATTTTCTTAGGCGTTGTTTCATGTTTATGTTCTTATTATCAGCTGAGACCTTATCATTGAGCCCAGAACATAATACCTATTAGTTGTGAAAGATGTGAAAATTATCATGTATCATAAAGAAAACTGAGGGAAAGTGTAAGGTTGGGAGGTTGATGAGGATGATGAAAGAAAGGGGTGACATGGAACAAGATGGACTTATTCATCAACTGCTTTGCTGAATGGCAACTCCTTTGTACAACTACCTAATACAATATAACTTATTCATCAACTGCTTTATGGAATGGCAGCTCCTTTGTACAACCATCTAAAACAATACAAATACAACTTTTAAAACAGAACAGGTGGGGCTTACAATGTACGTTCGTTAACTTATTCTGATTAGTCACCGAAGCTAAAAGTGTTCTAATTCCTACCTGAACCTAAAAAAAAATTAAAGATTACAAAGTACTTCGGGGTTGGCCATATTAATATAAGTTTAATTTTTATCCACTTTATCAATAGATCCTCTAACATCGAAAGGAAGCAAGTAGTCATTGAATCATAGAACTTAAAAACGAGAAGATGATTATGGTAGTTATTTTCTGCAATGTCTCTCAGTAATTCACATCTTCTGTTGTTTATTCTGTGTACAAGGTACAGCCCTGAGTGTGTATTAGATTCAATGGTTTGCTTCTAGCAAGTGGAATATATTTTTTTTAAGTTGACAGGATATTGCTTATCAGAATTAGGTGTCACTTACCTAGATGAGATGTCACATACCATCGTTAGGTTACAAAGACCCTGGCTTTTTTCATGATCTCCTAGGTTTGTTGGCTTTCTCCCTTGCTCACTTTGTAACCATTTAAATCCAGTGATATGGAAACAGGGAGGTCTCTACCTAAAAGCTACTAAATAAATAGAGGCCTTGAGTGGTAAAGAAGTTGTATATGAAAGTTACATATGAAACTGTAACCCCTCTGTATTTCACTTTGACAATAAGGAAGAAGAGGAAAAAAAGTTGTAATACAAGGCCATAGGAGTCCAATTTAGTTGTTTATCAACAAAGAAATTGATTATTTTGTTTGTTTCCTTGTCTTATCTTACAAGTAGAACAGAAATACTGCTTGTGGCAGTATTTAGATTTACATTAGTATTTGTTATACTTCAATATCTTCCTACTTAAATTATTGTGTATTTGACAGCTTTCCAATGCATTACTATAAACAATTTCACAGAGAGCACAACAATAAAAAAGCAGCTTCAAAGTACTTCAAAGACTAGTTCTGTAATGGATGAAAAGTTTCATGGCATGTGACCTCCTTTCTCCACTACAGAGTAGCTGTCACACTGGGTGTTAAGTCTTGACATCGTCGACTGTTAATTAAACTGGCACAGGCACTTGGTTGGACCTGAAGTCTTCTGAAGTGCCTAGGCAAAGGAAATTGCAAGAGAGATAAACTCATTTGCACATTGACAAGGCAACAGAAAATAGAACGCCATCTGTAAATGTCCATCATCCTAAAAAGGGGCAAAACTCTTGTTGGGGTAGAGATTTCATGAGAGCTGTTCATGGCTAGCCTTTGTTTAAAAGTTCAAGACATTCCATCTCAGCCAATGGATGTTGGGTGAGGTTGAGCATATTATCCCAACTACAGGAGAAACTCCGTAGCTGGATGCCATGGTACCCATCTTCCTTCCCCAGTGATAAAGGAAAGCAGGCCGAACCAGGCCTCAGATGAAAATAACCAATCCATAATAGTGCTAATGATATTGCTCAGTTAGTAGAATTCCTTCATAGCAAACACAAGGTCCTGAGTTCACTCTCCAGTAACATGAACAAACAAACAAAAAGGTAAAAACTGATCTCAGAAAACTTTTAAGTCAAGTGAGACCTTCATCTTCCCTTGTCTCTTTCCTGCTCGATAAATGCTAGCATTGTAGGGACTTAACAATTGACGAAACTTAATACACAAAGTAGGGGAATGAATGATATAAACTTTCCCCAAATCATGTATAAGATATAGGTTTCTCAGAGTTGGGATCTAATGGTAAAGGAAGGTTATCTCCACAGTGAAATTGAATGGGATAGCAGAACAAAATGAAAATTCATTTTTATGTAATTCCTTTTGTTATATCCACACTACATTTCAGTGCATACGCTTTTCCATTGTCTTTCTATATTCCCCAGGAGAAAATGTATCATAGAACTCATTCCAATTTACTTTCTGCCTCACTTAGATGAATGATAAAACTCGACACTCGTTCCAAAGAAAAAGCAGTAATAAGAAAACAGTTGAGTTTTATAGCTAGTTTTGTTTTTGTTTTTTGTTTGTTTTTTTTTCTTTTTTAAATCAGGAATCAAGCTTGCTTGAAAAAATAGGAGAGGAGTCTTCGGACATTTTTATTTGAGGAGGGAGCCTTTCTTGTATTTGTCACAATCCCACAAAAATGCATAACAACTGAGAGAATTCTGCTTTTTATGATACAATATCTTAATAGAGAGCTTTTGCCCTCAAGCTTTTCTCTAGCAATTGTTCTGCTTCTCCACAGAAGGTTTTCAGATCAGCTGGTATTTAAGTAGTAGTGATAGAATTAAGTGATTAATTTCCTTGGAAAGGATTGTAACACATGGAGAGAGGAAGGGTGGGATAGTCCAGTCATAATATTCAATGTACATATATGAAAATGGAGCTAGGCAACTTGAGGGGATAAGTGAACTCGAGAGATTTGGCCGGGAGAATGACAGAGGAGGAGGATCAAGATTCCTTGTACTCTAAAACTGACATGTTAAATTGAAACCCCTTTGTACAGTTATTTAAAGATAATAAGAAATGATTGAATGTTGGAAGCATATATATTTATGAGCCATACTGAACTTACTTTGAACTTCAGTATTACTGACAACCCTAATTAGGAAAATTGAACAACACAACATCATCAGTATTATGAATAACTTACTTCTAAATCATTCTGAATAGCTGAAAAAGGCAAAATATTTATAAGCAGATGTACCAAGAAGTCCCTCAAGTACTATTAATATACCTTATTTTGAGATGACTTCCTCTATAGAACTATTTATTAGAGTATTGTAAACAATGTTGTCTAAAGGTTGAACTTTAAAGTTCTTTTATGATCTAGATTGTCCAAGTTTTCATAGAATAGTGTAGAAATGGGCAGTTAATCACTGATGAACACTTGTGAAGAGAAGGTAAGAATTAGGTTTAGTAGAGGTTCTCAGCTGGGCGAGGTCTTTTCTGAGAGCATTCTCTGAAACTTTGGCTGCAATTGAGAATAAAAAACAACAACTGGGGGCTGGGATATGGCCTAGTGGCAAGAGTGCCTGCCTCGGATACACGAGGCCATAGGTTCGATTCCCCAGCACCACATATACAGAAAATGGCCAGAAGCGGCGCTGTGGCTCAAGTGGCAGAGTGCTAGCCTTGAGCGGGAAGAAGCCAGGGACAGTGCTCAGGCCCTGAGTCCAAGGCCCAGGACTGGCCAAAAAAAAAACCACAAACTGGTTACTTATTTTCTTTCTCCCAGAGCAAGTCCATAGCATGTAAATATACAATAATAATAAAAATATACAATAAATACAAATAGGAAACAAAATTAAACATAAAACATGCAAATATTAGGCTATCTACTAGCCATTACAAATATTTCTCAGGTACCATTAATTTTGACACTTCAACAATGTCTGTGTTATGTAAAATAGTACAATGAAAGCTACATTCTCTACAGAAAATATTTTTTTAAAGAAAGAAAAGATGGCATCAGGTCATCAGGTCGGTAGGCAATCAAAAGTCTCATCAGTAACACATAACAAAACAGCATGACAAAGCTCTTTTGTATGTTTGTTTTTTTTGGCAGTACTGGGTGGGGTGGGGTAGAACTCAGAGCTGCACACTTCCTGGGCACTCTGCTACTTGAGTCACACCGCTGGTCCTTTGCTTTTGGTTGGCCTTTCAGATCAGGCATTGTACTGACTTTACCTGGGCTGGCCGTAACCCATGAGACACCCAGGAAGTTGCTGGCATAACAGGCACGGCACCACCATGTTCAGTGTGACAAAGTTTAGTGACTCGGATCGTTACAAAGTGCAGAGGTACTGTAATTAGTATGATACTTCATTTTGAGGAGCACATAAAATTTGCTCTTGGAAGCCCCTACAAAAAGAGGCTAAGCTTGCAAGCTATGTACGTGGCAGGATAAGATCACACATGTACTCAGAACAACAGATAGAGGCAGGTGTCTTTTATCCCATGTTCATGAACAAACACACAGGGTGATTTTTGTCTGGACACTGGGTCTTCTCTGCAGCCTGTGGAACTGAAAGAACAAGATTCCCATGCACTCTGTGCTCAAATTCTTACCATCTATCAGTTCCATGGGAGTACATTTCCATTCCAAATGAATTTTGTAGCAGACCAGACTATAGTTGGAAGACATGCTGCTTCTTTCTTCCTCTTTGATGAGAAAACAGCTAATAAGATATAAGCGAGCTACATTTGTCCAATAATTCATACGGTTCAAATTTTGGATAGACTTAAGAGACGAAAGTTATCATTCTCACTCTTTGAAAGGAAAGGACAAGTTGTCATTGGTTGAAGAAATACCTGATATATTTATACCCACTAGTGGAAAAAAAATAAGGAAAATTCAGTGAAACACATGGTTATTTGTCCTTAGTGCTGTGCTGTCATTGTAATTTAAGCAAAGAGAAGTTTGAAGCAAAACATTAAAATAAAGCACTATGCACATGCATACACCTGTAAGTTAATTTAATGTATTATATATTTTTGGATACTATGAACATTAACATCTGGTCATAATTTTCATGTTTCTTTATGTTTATTCTTAGCCATTTCCAGATATGCTACTATTTCTTTAAACAGCATTCCTTGGATTTAAGCTGAAAATGTTATTCCCTACCTACTCAATTTTCATTAAAAGAAAATTCAATAATAATAAACAATGTATGTGATTTTTAAACCAAGAGTCTTGCTCAATTGCTTTACATTGAAAAAATTTATATAAAGAAAATTCTTAAATTCCACTATTAGTGCAGCCCAAGTGACTTAACAGATTTCTAATGTTCTCATTCCTCGTAAGTTCATCTACAAAGTGGGACAACTAGCACAATAGCTTAGGTGCCTAAACATATAATGTTAAGACATCTTAAAGCCTTAACTTACACAGAATTTGATTTCATCATGAATGTTGAGGCCACAATTACGTCTACTGCTTTTCAGCAAGACCATATATCACAGTTTAAGCAAACACCCTTTGTCTTATACAGCTAAGAATTTACCACAGTGAATACTCTTTTTTGTTTTGCTCCAGAGTTGGCAGATATCACAACAGGGCGAGGTTTGGGGACAGCAGAGTTCATGATATCTAGGAAACAAATGAGGATCTTAGGCTACAAAAACATCTTCAGATCAGAGGAAGATCGCAGAGGTTCACCTGGAGTCCAGCCAAAAGTCCACAGCTAGAGAAACAAACCAAGTGACCCATAATAGTACAGATATTTTGCCCAGAGAGGAAAGATTTAGGCTGCCTGGCTAAGAAGACAGCAGCCGCAGAGGTTTGAGAAGAACGCCATCTTTGATACTGGCACAGACCCTGCCCGAGCAGCTAGTAGGTAGTTCACTCAGGACTGGGAAGCAGCAGGGAAAACGAACCTGAGCAGTGAAAGTCAGCTCTTCCCAGGACAAACTTGCTCCATTCAGGTGCGGGGAACTCTTCCCAGGGTAGAATGGCTTTCTGCTTCACAGGTAAACACAGCCAGGGCAGGTCACCCCCATGCAGAACTGTAGCTTAGCTGGCAGCAGGAGTTTATTAAAAAAAAAAACTGGACAGGCTCTACAGTTGGTTTACACTATGTCGTTTTGTAAGTATTGCTGCTGCATTGGTTGTTTTTTTTTATCCTTTGTCTCTTCGTTTTGATATACCTCTTCCTTTCCCTAGTTCCATTACACATATAGACAATATCCAGGGTCCCAAAGTCCATTACAGTGACATCAGGGGTAAAACCATGGGAAAGAAAGACAAAAGAAAAAAGAAAAAACATGTCTTCATCACATGCAGAGGTTCGTGGAGTTTCCTGCGCAGACTGGCTTCACATGACAATTTTCAGATCTCAGCTGCCTGGGCAGCTAGCATTACAGAGGTGACTGGTGGGCACTGGGCTAGTAACCAATTTTGAAGTACATCCTCATTTTCTCGGTCAGCTTTTTTAATTTTGGTGGGCTGTCTATTACACGAGCCAAATCAGAGGCAGCCCAGTTGTTTTTGACGGTTGGACATAAAAGCTTTTTGGAGTTTTCAGTCCAGCTGGCTTTGAACTGCAATCTTCAGTTTTCAGCAACCTGAGTAGGTAGGCATGATTCATTAGAATCCAGCCACGGGGGCTTCTTATATTTATCATTTTAGATTTCCAATTGGTTCATGTCCCACCGCCCCCCCCCCCCAAGGGATCTGAACTGTTTGCCTCCCATTCTTGATCTTCTTGCTGGTGGTTGGTACTCTACCATTTGAACCATTAAAGTCAGGCATTTTGATTGCTAATTGAAGTGCTGAATTTGTGGACCTTTCTGACTAGGCTTTGAACCAAGATTCTCCAGGTTTCAACAACTTGAATATCTAGAATAATATTTGTGAGCTATCAGTGCTGGACAAACAATGTTAACTGTTGTTTTGAACTCAAGGCCTTACACTCTCTAAGAAGCTACACCTTCAGCAAGATTTATAAATCTTTGAACATCTTTTGAGTATGGTGTCTTTTTCATCTTCCTTATCTTACCTGCTGTGAGCCTTCTATTGGGGTCACCGATGAGCATTTAAACAACAGTCTGATGCTAGAAAGAAAAATCATAAATAAATAGCTGATGCTTGTCATATCAACGCTGTGACATCAAAACAACTTCTAGAATGGAAAGAGTTCTTAGTAATAATTTCATTTTCCAATCTGTGGCAAAGTTCTATTTACTGTTTAGCTGTGGAGATGTGGTTTCAATCTTTCACATTCAAGCTGCACAGAGCAGATTCTATATAAAGATAAGCCACGGTAATTCATTTCTCAGTCCAGTCATAAAAACCCTATCAAACTTGACTGAACTTGAAATCACAGTTGCTTTGCCTGGTAATCTGTATTTAAAGTTAGGTGATGCATAGAGTTATTTTTCTAAGCCTGATGATCCACTTAGGTCACTAATCCTGGCTTTACATTTGACTACTAATAATGCTGAGAAATTGGATAAAAATGGACCTTTAGATCTAATCTGAAATAAATAGATGACAGGAATTTCTGAGTTTCCCTATGCTTTTAAATCTAAGTTACATTTCAAAAAAGAACAATATTTTGTGTTCAAATGGTAGGTATAAATAAGGCCTATAATTCCCTTCATTTTTTTGAAGAGCAAGACTGCAAAATAAATTCTGTTTCCAATATTCTTTAATTTATTTCTTTATTCATAGCTCATTTTGGATATATTAGGAGATTGAAACATTGGAAATAAAATGCTAATGTTAACCACCTCCAAAGCAATACTAGATTTCTAGTATGTCACAGAAAATATGCTGAACAAATAAATATACTGGAAATATGCTCCTCACATATTAATAATAGCCTATAGCCATCATTAGTAGTTGTTCACATTCTCGTAACTTTATGTCATAATTTCTTAGCAGATCCACACTATGTCTTTCTTTCTGTGATTTGATGTTTTTGATATCCAGATATTTCTACATTGACTCCTCAAGTAATAGCACCCAGGCTAAGGCACATTTAAGACACGGGTCCTATAGAGCCTGCAGAATTATTTGGTTCATGACAGGAAACACATAGATGCTTCTCCTTAATCTCCTAAGGTGGACAACCTGTATTTGCACATTGTGAACAGCTTAAGAATAATGTTATAAATATCCAAATGGCCTTTGGCAGCAAGAAAATTTCTGCATTTTAATCCAACACTTCCCAGTTCTTCCTCATTTCAATGAAAAACATCATTGAAATGTTAAACACCAAATGTTAAAGAATGTGCACACAAATCTTAACAAAAATCCCTGTTGTGTACATGTCATTGATGGTAACTCATTTTCATTTCACAATTGTGCCATGTAAATGGCGAAGTACATATGCCATAATCAACTAATTTTTTTCCTGATCTGACCATTATGTCCTGTCCATGTTCTCTAGAATGGATCTGAAATCTGCTTTCTTCATCTCTAAGTGTCACCTCATCTGTGTAGCTCACGTATATGACAGCTAAGACAGTTCCTACCTGTGTCTTATTTAACACTTTGCTGCATCTATTGTCTAGTAAATAAACACAGTGAAAGGAAGCAAATGGCTGTTTTATTCTATTCTTATTAAGAAAACAAGCAATAGAAATCATCTCTTTATGTTTTCTGTCCTTCCTACAACCCTGGTCTGATCATAGGTCAGTCTTTACTCAATTTTTCACATCCAGCTTCCTCCCTTGTTGTGGGGCCCGCCTGCCCAGATGCCTTGCATCATAAGAGGTGGTTCTAGCTGGCCCCGCCTCCCAGCCTTGGGACCATGTGTAGCCAAGATGGCGCCTGGTGGTGAACCCGGAGGCAGTCCTGTGGACCATGACGTAGATGTAGGCCGCCCCTTAGGGAGGTCCCTCGGAGCTCCACCCTGATGGACAGCTCAGGCATCCAATCCCAGCCCCTATATGGGTGCACGTACCCCCTCCCCTTCCGCCGCCCTCCGACCCATTTAAAAGAACAGTTCATTGCTGCCATTAAACGAGTCTTAGCGCTGACTGGCTCCCGGGCTGTCTGTGTGTCCACTGTCGAGAGGGGGGCTGGGTGGTGGTCTGTCAGCCCTCTTATCCTCTTCCTGGACCCTTCTGCATGGGATGTGCTTTCCCGTCTCTCCTGCAGGACAGGAGAGCGCGGGAGGCTAAAAACCCCCGGCACCTTTTCGTGTGTCAGATCTCACACAATGATTTCTTCCTTCAACAGGGGCTTTGTCAAGTTTGTGCCTCGTCTCTGTCCCCTTCTTAAGGTTCTTATTCGTGGCACAGCCCCTAATAAAATAACTGGTCATTTTATTAACTTTCCAGGTCATTAGATAGAGTCCTGTTTGATTCTCCTCATTAGTGCTATGTCAATTTCTTTCACAAATCTTATGATAATTGGGAGAAAAGTTTCGTTTTGCCCGTTCTCTTTCCTTGATTTCTCTAAAAATAACTTGTTCACAGTTCACATTCACTTTGAAGAAAGAGTCGGAAACATAGTGGTCCCATCTCCAAAAAAATAAAAAATAAATAAAAATAAAAAGTGCATTTGGAGCATATGGTTCCCTAACTGCTCTGCTGGGAAACAGAGCGTGGTGAAGAAGACCACTGCAATTCTTACCTAGCATACTTTTACACCCCTATGCAGTAGAAGCCATGTATACTAAGAACACAGAGCAATCGGTTAAAGAGGATTGCCCCAATCAAAACACCAATTTCCTTCTATTTCTGTTTCCAGGAAAGCCTTGACAAAGAAGTGGTTAATTAAGATTTGCTCAATATATAGAGAGTGGCTGTACAAAGAGCTTCTGGAAAGTCTTTGGAGAGCAGGAAGGGCATGTGCAGATCCCATAAAAACTGAAGAAACATGGCTGCTTAGAAGAGGAAGAAGATATGTAAAACGTTGACCTGAAGAAGACTACATTCAATCTTACACACAATTTAGTAGATATTTCTAAACCTGTTCCCAGATGCCAGGTAGTGTAACACCAGACACTTTGGTTAGGTGGGTAAACATATCATGGAAAAATCTCCTTGTGTAAATTATAGCTACCTTGTAGTTTTAATGAACAAACAATGGTGATATTTAATAATTAAATAAATATGTATTTAATAATCAATGGCCTGTGGAACTCCTTATAGTCAAAACTTCATTAGGATATATTATATCCTAATAATAATGCACTGAATAGACTTTACAAAATCCCCGATGCCTCAGAAGATTCAAGGTTCTAGCATGAGTTCCCTGAGTTCATCAGACCATCACATTGTTCTGAAGAATAGAACAGTTCTTTCTGCATGAAGTCTAAGTATTTTCTGAATTATCAAGCCTAACTTTATGATAACCAGTATGTATGCTAACCTCTTTTCTTAGTTTCCTTATCTTGTCATTCAAATCATACAGTACCTGGCATGTTGAATGAGGTGTGTGTTATTTGCCAAAGACTGAATGAATTCCAAGTTCATCCTTTAGATTAGGAACATACTGTTTTTGTGATATTCCATTGAAAGAGTAACCAAACACAGTTCTCAATGATAGGCAAGATACTTTATCTGGGATCTGTTCTTATGTAATCTATTCATTCCTGAACTCTGGTTTTTCTGATTTTCTTCCTCATCTGAATGCAGTATTCTTTTCAGTAGCTTCTGAAAGGTAGGTTTGGTGGATATGAACTACTTAAGCTTATGCACATCCTAGAAAGTTTTATTACTCTATGAACTTAAGAGATACATTTTCTGGACATAATAATCATGATTGGCAGTTAATTCTTGTGGTCTTCTAGTTTCCAGTGTTTGATGAATACAGTAATTCAAATATATTTGCCTTTGAAAATAAAATGTTGTATTTTTTCCTTGCACTTAAAAAATATTCCTTTTTGTTGTTTTCCTCTAGCCCTGGCATTTTTTAACAATAATATAATGTATTGAGGTTCTTTTTGAGTCATATTTATTCCAGATTTTACCTGCTGCTTATACTTGTGTTCCATATATGCCTTAAGATTGGAGAAATTTTCTGCTATGATTTCATTATATATATAAGCTGCTTCTTCTACCTCACCAATGCTTAGGTTTGTTTTCTCAATCATGATTCTGGCTTATCTGATCATAGTTATGTATTTTCATTTTTTATTGCCATTTGAAATGAGTATTTCTACTATGTCCTATTAGATCCTGATTTTCTTTCTTCAGATAATTCTAGCATAATGGTGATGTTCTCTGCTATGTTTTATATCTAATTTTCATTTCTAGCATTTCTACTTCTTTTCAGAATTCCTAATTCCTGATTTAATGTCTCATTCATAGAGCTGACTTTTTATCTGAGTCTTGAGTTGGTTTCCTTACATCATTCATCTGTTGGTTTGAGTTCTGCTTGAAGTGACAGTACTGATCTTTTTTTTTTTTTGCATACATATTTGGATTTCTTTTTGCCTGGCATTTGTCCAAACAATATTGAGATATTGCAAACTTTTGAAAGAGAAATATTGCCTTACTTTATTCATATTACTTTTGCTGTTTTTTGAAATTTGCTCATTGTATGAGTAAATTGGATGTCCTTTTAACTATCACTTTGAACACAGAGGCCCTGTAGCTACAATCAAATCACCAATTCAACCCCAACTAAGTTATATAAATCTATTTTTTAAAAGCATAATCATTAAAACATAGTGTGGCTTTGGAAAAAAAAACAGCTACAGCTCTTATAAAATGAATTAGGAGTTTAAAATGAAACATAAACAATGAAAGGGAAATTGGAGAAGGAGGAAAGAATATAAAAATTCAGAGAGATGTATATGGATGAATATAAATGAAATAATAGCATTGAGAATGGAGTAAATTACAGAGAAAGACAATGCAACCAAGGAAAGAGAGAATAGAATAGAATCCAAATAAGAAAGCAGAGCAAAGTAAATACAAATGCAGTGCCTTTTCCTTTTTGAGGAGGAGGTATCTGGCAGCTGGGCTCTCTCCTCAGCAGGTGTTTGCTTCTGATCTCTAGCACTTAAGAACAACTCATGGGGGGAGGGGAGGGGAGAAGGGGGAGGGGGAAAGGAGGAATGAGGGAGGAGGTAACACACAGTATAGGACATGTACGAAACTGTAACCTCTCTGTGCATCACTTTGACAATAAATAAGAAAGAAAAAAAAAAGAATTCTGTCTAGGGCTCTTTTACTGTATTTGCTCTTCATTTCCCTCTGCACATGCAATCGCCCAAGACTGTCCTGTGAACTCACACTGAGTACACTCTGCTCAGGCACGGATTCTGGGGCAATCACTGAGGGGAAAGTGACAGGTCTCGTCCAGTGGTAACTCTGCGAAGTGCCGGTGTGTCAGCAGTAAGTCCAGGGTTATGGCGTCTGCACTGGCACCACAGTTTTGCGTGGGTGCAAGCACAACGCAGCCACTGGGTCAGGAAGGTAAGCTTGAGCTCACCACCCAAGAGGTCTGTCTCTCAAATTTTGCAAAATTTGCCCCATCTATGAGATTATTCTTGCAATGAGTTTCGGAGTCCAGGACAATTCTGGTTCTTCTGAACTGAGCTTTCCAGGCTCCATTAAACTTTACCAGGGCGTTACTTCTGTTGCCTGGTGACCCGCACTCCTGGACTAGCTCGTCTACTTCTCCAAATGAAGTAGTGGCATAATAGGAGTTATGGGACACCCCTCAAGGTTTACTACACCCTGAACTCTCTACTGGATTATGCAGGGTGGAATGCTTAGTGCACAGGGCAGCCACAGGTTTGTCTAGGTGAGTATTTCCCCTTGTTTCTTTAACATGTTGAACAAGAAATGTACTCACTGCCTTACATATGAATCTGTCTTACACTTTGACAATAAAGAAAAAAGTTTAATAGAAAATAAAAATATATCTAAATTTTAACATTGAAGTTCTTATGATTCACACCTGTGTGCTCGTACCTGCCTTTCTAAATGACCTGCCTTCCTTTGTAGCCACTTGCCTGAGATCCTACTTCAGATTAGTGAAGGTGCAAGCCTATAAAGGCTGGGTCTTTGAAACCCACCACATTGTCCCTATTTCCAGGTTACATTTATGTCAAAGACATTCTCAGAAAAAAAGAATCTAACGGTGAAAAAGCCAAATGGCACATGATGCTCTACATTGGTTCTCCTCTCAAGAAATAAATCCGATTACTTAACATTTTCTGTCAGTAAATTACGTAAAAGTGTATACTGATGTGAAGTTGGACACATGGAAATCATCTTTGCCTTCTTCTTTTTGGTCACACTTCCTGTGTATTTATTTGAAAAAGATTATTTGTTAAGTAGTGAACTGGTTTTTCATCACACAACTGATGCCTCCTGTGTTTCTATCTTAATCTCTCTCTCTCTTTCTCTCTCTCTCTCTCTCTCTCTCTCTCTCTCTCTGTATGTAATGCTTATCTCTATTTCATTAGGATTCCTAATTCTTGGTCATAGGGACTTTTAAGTACGTGTATTAGGTTACGTAGTTTAATATTATACACTGTTTCTAATTTAAATGTACTGAAGGGCATTTGAGCAGGATTTCTGATGTCTCATATTGCTCCTTCTGTCCCATCAGGTAACTGCTAGTTGAAATATATTAGGAGATTTTTTTCTTCAAATTTTCTCCTATCTAAGCACACTTTAAAATCTTTATTCCCATAAATGAAACATCTCTGGCAATAAATAAATAATAACTGAAACATTCTTAGACTAAATTTACCAAGATTTAAATTAGTTCTACCAAATTCTACCTTAATGATTTAGTAAGGAGTGATTTAAAATACTGTTGTAAAAAAAGAAAGAAGTCGTGGAAGAACGATATGGTCGAATCCAGTGCTTGGAAGACTTTGGTTGTTTCTATTCACATTTGTTGTGATATTAGTTTGAAACAGTTCATCAGAATGTGGAAATGAATTTCCGTACCAACAGTTGCGGCAAACAAATGTTTTTCTAGGCCCATGCATGTGACAATATGCCTGTGTATTAAGTTTATCAGTGGATTTTACAGTGGCATAGTGCAAATGGGCATAATGATTGAGAGAATACTGAGCACATAAACAGCAAACCAAAATGTCTGAATGGACAGGAAACATGCTACTCAGTAGAGAGCAGTTTATTGGGTAAATTTGTATTCCCAATCCTTAGCAAATACTGGGAATATTAAATTCTTTGTGCTTCATTTTATTCTGGAGAGTGTGAAATGACTTCAACACTGCAACCTTGTATATACTTCCATAGTTAATTTTCCCCTGAAAACTTTAGAATGATCCTTTTTTTTCCTGAGGAAAATTGCATTATTCATGAATTTGCTAGTACTAATGGTCTCAAGTTGTTCTCTGTCACCTGCATTATAGTCATGCTGTCCTTCATTTATGCCAAAGGCACAGATGACCTGTTATCAGCTGGATATTGCATCAATTAATGGGGCATAATTGAGAAATAACAGGTTGGGGTTAGGGGTGCAGTGACTGAGTAGACAACAGAGTATCCCAGATACAAGCATTTTGGCCTATATGGAAATTAAGTATGTTACCTTAGCTTTATTATCACTAGGATCTAATTGAAGTAACCATCGTTGTCACATAATATACTTGTCATTATCACTCTGCGATACCTATTAATGTAGTAAATCTCTGTTTCACTATTCAGATAATTCTATTTCTAGAATAACATTTCTGATTGTAATTTCTTAAAGATGTCTTATGGTACAAAAGTGTTATTGCCTTGGAGGCCTTAAAACTTTTAAACACTTTTGTGAACTGCTAGATTACAGTTTTGATTTCTGGGTTTTCTGATTCTATCACCTATACGTTTTATTCCTATAACTTAAAGAGAATAATTTATCATTATCCATAGGAAAGAAATTGGGAGCCAATGGCGGAAGAAACATCTGTATTGCTTTTAAATTATTTGTAAGTTCATACATTTAGAATACGTTATAGGATGCATGTAAGAATATGTATAGCAGTATCCACTTAGTGTTCCTTCCTCCACTTAACTTTGCTTATTTTCCACTTCATTTGGTTATTTTCTCCAGTTATCTATGTTTAACTTCTGTCTGTCTGTCTGTCTGTCTGTCTAATCTCCGGACATATTAATCTATAGCTATTAAAAACACGTTGATAGGTGCTATATACTGTAACCTTATCAATATCCATTTTTCTAGTAGTTGAAACACCTAAAATTTCTACTATAAATGTAGACTAAAGAATCAGTTTTTAAGTAATCTTGCTTTTAGTTGTTCAAGTAAAAGTATGTATTTTTACATTTTATATGGTCAATGATTTTAAGTTTTATCATAGTAAAATCTAATTTTAATGCATCAGAACACTTGTTTTTCCATATCTGAAAATCATGTTTATTTCAGATACCAGTGAGTCTCCTCCTGGCTTTCTTTGTCTTACATATTTTTGCTTTCTGAGTCTAAGACATATTTACTTTTAATTAAAGTTTCCATTATTAAGGGTCTCTGTAAGTAGTTTTACTTTCTTTTTTAATTTCTGCTGCATTGATTTTATTTGAAGCATTTTATGTAATAATTTATTTTTATTTTAACTATTATTTAAAATAAGGGTGTAATGTTATTAAATTGAAGGGCTTAATTACAATAATTTCTATCCCACACTGTTATTCTATAATATTTTTTCACACAAAGTAAATACACTATATATTTTCACATTTGATACTATCACGAAGTCTTTCAGATAAATCATTTATTGAAGTTTATACTAATTTATTAAAATAGCATTTATAAACAAAAATACTATACACCAAAAGGATTTCAATTTCGAACTGTAATTGACATCATATTTGAAGCTGTGCTTCAGCTCTTAAACTGTATTCTTTTATCTCTCAAAGTCATAGATGTACACTTAAGTGTTTCCAGAAAATTGCTGAGGTTATGTCTTTTAAATATATTGTTTCCACTCACAGCTAAATAACCCCACATCATTTTCTTTCCTTTTCCTTTAACAAATGTGTGTTCTTATCTGTATATTGTATCATCTTCTTGTTAATTTATCACTTATGTAACTATTGTTACCAGTGGAGTGGGGGTGGGGCGGAGGAAGTTGCTAAATACACAGGTGTCTTTCCAGCTGTTAAAGTTCAAAATAAAAATTCTCAACAAGGTGCCTGTTCTTCTATTCTGTTGTGCTTTATTTTTACAGCATGTAGTTGATCATTCATTATAGTGCTGTGTGAATTTTAATCCTATTATAGCCTACTCATTTCCACTTTGGACTTGGCTAAACACCACACTTGCTTTCCTTTTTCATTTTGTTTGGTTTATTCTTTAAACATTTCATTCCACTTTAGTCTGCATTAGTCAAATATCACATATTTCCAGCCTTTCTTAGCATAATTACAGAGTGACATTCTAGGATAATCTGATTACAACTCAGACACTATTAGCTCTTGGGTTTCCATTGATAACTACAAGTCAATGAGATGATTCCTGTGTTTTGTGAGTCTTGTTTGTCCATACTGGTCATATTTTTGGATGATGGTTCTCTTGTTTTATATTAGTGCATTGTAATCCTGATACTTGATATTTGATTTTGTCTTCTGTGATATTCTCTGCAGAAGACTAGAGTAAGATTCAGGAACTAATACCGGCACTATTCATCTCTTGAGATGTTGCCCGTGTAAAATTATGCATCAACCTATGAAAAATAATACTTACAGAAAATTATGAACTTTATATTTCTAACTTAGAAAAAAATCTTATTGTAATTTTGTAATTTACTTCCCACCAAATTAAGGATGTTAGAAGTTGCTTCTGTCCCCAAAATACTTTGATAACTTTCATCAGGGACACCTACTTGTTAAAAAGTTACTGCAAATTGAATTCTATTCTATTTGGTCTGTGTGACCATGAAATGAGTCTGTGAAGTGACAGACAAGAGAACTAAAATATTTCTTTGGGTTATAGAGGTAGGGTCGCGTTTTATAGGGCTCTCAAAAAGACAGTATACGATCCACAGAGAAGCAAGAAAGAGTTTATTTTCCATCTGACAAATATATTTACATGCATGTGTGCTTCTGTGTACATTGCATATATTTTTCCTTAATGGATAAAGCACATAGCACCACATTATGGCACAAGAATTGAGGGCAGGTATCCTCCAATCAGTCTTTATATTTCTCTTTCTCCCCACTGTCTATTCCATGGGTATCCTTGAACAATTTATTTTCTTTATCTTAAAATGCACAAAATAATGTGCTGAAAATAATAGCTTCCCTGGGTTTTTAGAATAGTTCTTGATGTCATAGAGTTAAAGAAAACACTCCAAACACTGGTTAATAATACTGTATGTAGAGGACCCTGAGACTGTCTGTTTGTATAAATTGAAAAGAGGATCAAAACTGGTATGTATTCAAATATATATTCTGTATGAAAATATCTTTGATATAAAAATGGCTGTGTGAAATCATTCCCATGTGTGAATGCTACTAACCAACCTCTAGAATCCTTTTTTTTTCTTGAAACTCAGTACTTGAACAAAGTTATTTGTAAACTCAAATACAATGCAAAAGCTGCAAAGCTAGTTGCAGTAGGATATTGGCATCACTGCCTAAAATGTTCACATTTAAGCTTTGAAGTTTGGATGTCAACGCATAACACGTTTGGCATGTTTTTCTATAAGAATTATAATCTGCCTTGCCTAATAGTACATAAGCCCTTTCTTAGTAGGGGGAGAAAATTAAAATATGAGTATTAGCTGGATAACTGAAGAGAGATACAAATGAGCCTAGAAAAATTCTGGCGTTTTCAAATCCCTATGAATGGATTTCTCCTGTGCAGGAAACAAGATCTAGGACAGTGGCATGATATTTATCACTAGACTCTGGCCTTTTCTTATTGTCCCTTAAGTAGAAATCTAAACCCTGTGTTACGACAGCTTTCCACAGAAAAGAACAATGATTAACAGTAGCAAGTGCTTCACCCTCTAGCTTTTAAATATAATTGAAGATTTAGATGTGTGTTTCCAGTGATCACATTCAATTCTAATTAATTTGATTTTTCCACTGACACATTTGGAGTGAATAAGTAAATCTTACTCATTACATCTTTTATATTGTCAGAATGAGAATCTAAGGAACCTAATTTCATAGCATTAAGGGAGATGATTCTTCTCAATCCCATTACCTTCCTGGTGATAAAAGTGAATCCCTTAACGGAATTAGCCTCTTATCAGATAGTCATATAAAATAAAGTCCAAGAAGTCCTAATGCTCTGTTACATGAGGATCTGTTGATGTTAGTACGCTATAATGTTTCTAGGATTCTTCAGTTCATTTTGGCGAAGTTGGAAGCAAATGGCCATGGTCAACTGAAAATAAAAAAAGCAAGACAGGAAGGAATGCTGCCTAGGGCATTGTGAGATTGTTTAATTAACTCTCCATATTAAACAATAGGCAGGGTGTATTACCAGGCAGTTCAAAACACATTCCAAAACACATTCCAACTTAAAGGTTAGTTCAAAACCTTGACCACAAGTTAGGATTTTTCCTAGTAAATATGCATTATATCTGGTATCCAAGCAACAAGATGGACAGAAATCTCTGTCTAGAAGGACAGACCTTTGTTGGATTGCCATTTACATTAAGGAACAGTAGTTGTGACAAATCAAATATGTCACATGAAATAGCATGTATACCCTAGAGAAAAGATGTCAAAAAGTACAAAGAATATTGTACCATAGAGCTAAAATATAGCAAATATATTCCAATTACCAGGTGGGTAAATGTAATAAGCATTTCTCAAAAGAAAAATATTCAACGAATACATGAAAATGTCCAGGATGTTTAGCTATAAAGGAATTAAAATCAAAATCACACTGAGATTTCATCTCACCTCAATCAGAATAGTGATAATCAAGATCACTGTTTGTGACAAAAACAAATGCTGGTATGCATATGAGAAAATCTTCTTACTTGCATTGTTGGTAGGAAAAATAAAAATTACTCAGTCTTTCATGCATTGTTGGTAGGAAGAATACAAATTACTTCAGCATGGAGGTTCCTCAAGAAGCTAAAAATAGAACCACCTTATGACCCCACCTTTCCATTCTTGGGAATGTATCCAAAGAGTATAAACTAATGCGATAGAAATAAATACCTGTGCAATCATGTTTATTGCAGCACTGCTAGCAATTACACCCAAGAGAATCAGCCTGCACGTCTATCAATCAGTGGAACTTACACAAAATGAAGTATTCTAAATCACAGAGAAGAAGAATATACTACTTTAAGAAAAATCAGACAGATTAACGTGTAGCTCATCATTCCAATTTCAGGCTAAGCCACTAAGACAAATAGAGTCTGAAATCAAGTCCCAGGACCAACACACACACACACACACACACACACACACACACACACACACACACACACACACACACACACACTGGGAGGAAGCATAAAAACAGAAAGAACAGGGTGACAATGGCTTGCCTATAATCCTTGTAATCCTAACTACTCAGGAGGCTGAGCTCTCAGAATCATGACTCAGAGCCTGCCTGGGCAGGAAAATCTGTGAGACGCTTATCTCCACCAGAAAACTGGAAGTGGCATTGTAGCTTAAGTGGTAGAGAACTAGCCGTGAGCTGGAGAGTTCAGGGACAGTGCCCAGGCCCAGAGTTCATGCCCCATGACTGAATAACAACAGCAACAACAAACAACATAGAAAGGAAGAAAGTAAAGGAGGTGAGTGTCATTTTACAGGAAACTCTCAAGGGTGTATAAAAAGGAGGATGCAAAGTAGGGCATTAGGAATAAACAACAGACTGAGTAAGTTTGATCAACATCAATTGCATGTATGGAAATATCACAATGAAATTCCTTTCTACCATCAATACATGGTAATAAAAGGAAAGAAACACTGTTTTATAGATAATTATGTGGCAAAATTGTAAAATTCTCTTTTCTATCTAACTAGAAATTATATTATATTACTTGTTTGTTTTTTCATTGTGCATTAGAGTTTAAGATGAACACTATTATTGAGTTTCAGCCAGGCAGCAATGTCTCATGCCTGTAATACAATACAAGCTACTCAGGAGACTGAGATGTGAGGACTGTTGTTCAAAGACAGAATGGGCAGAAGAATCTGTGAAACTTTTATCTCCAATAAATTATAAAAAAAAAGCTGAAATGAAGCTTTGGCTCAAGTGCTACAGGACTAGGCTTGAGCAAAAGAAGCCTAAGGAAATAACAGAAGAAGAAGAAGCAGAAGAAGCAGAAGCAGATGCGGAAGAGGAAGAGGAAGAAGAAGAAGAAGAAGAAGAAGAAGAAGAAGAAGAAGAAGAAGAAGAAGAAGAAGAAGAAGAAGAAGAAGAAGCAGTTGCTCAAGGATAGTGCCCAGGCTCTGAGTTTAAGCCCCAGGAACTGGCACACAAAATTAAGATGAAAGAAGTAGCATGCTCTCACGGGAATTCTAGGCTTATTATTAATTAAAAAAATAATAATTCCAAACATAGAGGAGCCTTTGCAATGTAGAAAAGGAGGTTTACATCATTCATTGGTAGGACTTGAATTCTCAAAGAAAGCTAGGGCATTGAGCAAGTTAGCAGAGTAAGAAGCAGGGAGGGAAATTTGATGGAGATTGAAGGAGCCACGGAGGCATCAAACACGAATGAAACAGCCACTGATTCTGATTTGCACTGTTTACTTTTGGTTCTAAGTTTTTGTAGATGCTTAAAAGAAACTGTTCATCTAAAAAATGGCCATTAATGACAGATATAGCAAAACCTGAATTTCTAAATAGGTAAATGGGTCTTATGTTACATTTATCTAATGCAGAATTGTCAATTCCAAAAAATTATATATATGTTGACATGATTAAAATCATTAATTTTCATATAGATTGCTTAAACACACACACGCATACTATTTTTTGTTCCCATTTGCCCAATAGCACTACCCAGTTTTTCTCAAGGGCTTTGCAAGTATGCTCAGTCATGTTTACCTTTCTATCTATAAAAAGAGTTGCTTTTGTTAGCAGAGCTGGGAGCTTTGTCGGGGCACCTTGGTATCTGTGGATTATAATATGACACTCTGAAAATAATTATTTTATCCTGACTAAGAATTTTAGCCTGATTTTGGTAGCATGTATGGTAGATCAACTCCTGTTTATATTGCTTCGTGGTCTAAGCCTTTCTATTACTCTCTAAATTAATACTGTTCTACAAATAAACTTGCCAACTTCATATAGAATCTGAATTAAAAAAACAGAAGAAACAGCAAAACAAAAACTTGAGACCTCAATGATGCGATTCTGTCTTCTCCCTATCGTGTGTCCAGTTAGTAACTCCAATTTCTCATGACTCCTTTCTGAACTTAGAAGAGAAAATGGTGAATGTCTTCCAGGTTTCTCTGTGCCAGCATTGTAAAGAATCATTCACTAATAGTACTCAGCAATTCCTGAAGCAAACATTACACTTGAAACTAAAACATAATTTTTGTACTACAATTTATGCTGTCTACTTCCATTGGGTAACAATGTTCATTTATTTATAAATGTAAAAAGGGAATTAAATATCTTACAGGAGAAACATAACCATCACCACCAAAGAAATAGTTAAAAGCTTCCAGAGTTTTCTTTTTTTTTTTTTTTAAATCCCTCTGATCACAGGCTGAACTCAATAGTCCATACTTACTGTTAGTGATTTCCATAACATTGACATATAAATGAAAGGAGTTAGAACTTATATCTTGTGCATGTTTGACAAGCTCTAACAGAATTGTTTGCAAAATTTTATTGAAATCCCTGCTTTCATTTATCTTTGTTAGCACAAGCTTCGGAAATCAGTGGCGTGGAATTCTTGTATAATTTAACTCTAAGAGAATTAAGTGTGCAGGTGTTCAGAGAATAGACCATTTCTCTAAGTAAATAAAATCTTTTGGAAGAAAATCTATTATTTTTATTACCATATGAAAGAATATTCAATTGGTTTGATTCATTTCCAAAAGAATAAACAAAAGTATATTGCAAAGAAGGAGATGATAAATCAAGAAACAAAAATGCAATTAGTTGCAAGTAATCTCATGGAGTTGAACTTGTAAACAAGCTAAAATTGCTTAAACAACTACCTCGAATAGTTTCAGATTTTCAGCGTTACTTAAAGTTGCTATATTAAACAAGAACCTGTGCACTCATACTATAGTATATTTCAAAAGATTTTCGACTATAATGACAGCCCCATTCCCTGAAATTAACCACAGAATATATATATATATATATATATATATATATATATATAGCACATACATTCACATTCACATTTTACAGGGAAGGGACTAGAGAGGATAGAGTTTTTAGAAAATGTTGACAATTTTTTTTCCCTCTTCACTTTTCAGGCTGGGCCTCACATACTCTTTTTCTAGACGAATGAGTTTCAAGTACATTTTGAAAGGTCTCTACAAGAAGAAATTAAGTTCTTTCCATTTTAATGCCTTGCAGTCTGGATGGAAGTTCTTTCTTTTAGCCAACCTAAATGCTTTCTACAACATTTCAAGCTCACTTATTCTTGTTCTGCCCTTTGTGACATCAGCAACCGATCAGCACCTTCTATGTAATAATCCTTCATGTAATTGAAAACCAACTTGTTTCCCCAGCCTATTTTCCAACTTAAATAATATTAGTTCCCTTAACCTTTCCTCTGAGATTCTATTTTCCAAGCTATTAATCATGTTTATTGCTTGTCCTTAAACCTTCTTCAAGTTTCCCAAGGTCTTTTTAACTTAGTGAGTCTAGGTCTGCACACAGAACTCTGATTATGCTCAGGGAATTACCTCTCACATTGTATTCATTGTTCTCTTTATAAGTCCTGGGAGTTGAAATTGTCAATTTGCTTTTGAACTATAACTTGCAGCCTATTGTAGTGTTTGTTGTTGTGGTCTTACTCCCACCAAATGCATCCTTTCCTGTTCAGCGATCATACTGCTTAATTGTAAGTACATACTATATCTTTTTTAATCTTGAACCACTCCTGAACATATCTAACTGTGAAAAGTGATATTAGTTTTATATTTCCCTCTCATAGGGACATCCTATCTAATTTACTGGTTACTGTTTGTTTTACTCAAATTGTAAATGTGTTGGAGAATTTAAAGTGCAGACTCAATTTTATAACCAAATATGGGTATCAGTGTCAGATGAAAATTAGATGAGTGTCTTTATTAGGAGATACCATCCTATTTATCATTCAGCATTCTGGCAAATATTCAACATGGGATGGCTAAGTATTAATTCTGCTTCTTTTCCATTGAAAATAATTTACTGAGACTCTATCTATATAGTTCTACCATATCTCATTTTACTAAGAAGAACTATATTAATAAAAGAAATTGATTGTATACCATTTATTTGAGTTTTCTCATTCTCATTTGGAATTTACAAGAATCAGATTCCTCTAAATCTCTAATTCTGCTGAAGGTCAACATTTTTGCTTTGACTTTCAATATGAGTTGATTCCAACTTTCCATGTCTTTTGAGACCACTTTATCTTAACTTGATTGCAAAGAATCTGGAAAGAATATGAGGAGTTGAAATCTTATGTAGAAATGAATGAAATTATGTCCTAGGAGCCATAATGCATCTGTTCTCTTAGTCTTCACAATAATTGCTGATATCTATTAAGCAATAAAGCATATGATTTAAATAGATTGTCTCATGGCATCCTTGTTTAGTCACTAATAGCATCATCCTTATTTTGCCGAGGCAGTAAATAGTCCTCGCTCTTAATAGTTTATGAGAGTGACAAATAGTCCGGAACTGAAAGGCCAGGTCCCATGTACTTCCAACTAGACCATCCAGGAGGTCACAAGTGGTGTTCCTTAAAATTCAGATCAGCAAGCATGACTAATTGGCCAAGAAGAGCCATTCAAAATATTGCTTATTTATTCTCTTGAGGGAGAAAACCAATAAAGGGCTTCATGTGTGTTCATCTAGTACAATTGATTTTGTTTTCCCAATTATTTATTCTATCATTAGTTTCCAAAATATGGCCACAGTTAGTGTTTTTAATCCCTCTTAAATTGTTCCCCCAACAATGATGCATTTGAAAATACTGATTTTCATTTAAAACCTACTATTTGATGAGGCATTGATGACTACTGTACTGTATGTAATTCTAGCTACTCAGTCGAGAGGACTAAGGTTGTAACCCAGCCCAGGCAGAAAAGTCTATGAAACTCATCTCTGGTAGAATGACAGTCAAGCACACTCAAGCACACTGGACCACACTCAAATTTCAGTGAAAGGAAATAAAAGCCACCAAGTGACTAACTACTACATTGCACTTCTAAAGCATGGGCTACTTTGAAACCAAGAGGTTTTAAATTGTGTAGTTTTTAAATTAAAAATAAATGCTATACTACCTATAATTTTAATTATCAGGGATTGTAAAATAAAACTTGTATGGTAGATATTTTATAACCTATCTTATAATTAAGAACTTCTGAGACTATTCTACTAATAATGACAGTTTCCACAGAAAGTCAGCTTTGCCTCTATCAGTCTGAATTCCTCTGTTTCCAGACTAATCTAAGAGTAGGATTAAAATTAGTCATTGCACCAGAATTTAAGTTGCTTCTTAGAGTCCTCATGATGCTTAAACATTACTTAGGGACAACAACTGACCTTTCAGTCAATCTTTTAATTCTGAGCATTAATATTGAGACTGCCTCAGGATTTGATATGCATTGGCAAATCTATAGTCAGATGTAAACAGCATAATCCCAGCAGCAGCTGGGTCCTGGGCATGCCAACACTCAACCTAGAGCTTCCTAGGCAGCTGGAGCAGGTGCTAGTGATCTAGATGAGGTTGATGGAAAGACTTTTATTACTTTACAATAGTTCTGGCAACTGGACCTATGTTCCTGCCACACCAGTTCTAGTTCTCACTTTGTTTTCTACTGTTTTCCTGCAGGTTTTTTTTTTTTTAAAGTTTTATATCATCCCTAACAGCTTAACTACCACCTCTCTCTCCAGGACCTAAGAAGAAGTAATACACAAAGCCGTAGTACTTCATTTTCTGGTGTACATTTGAAACATAACCGTAATTTAAATACCCTGCCAGTAGTTCTTTTATTAACAAAGTGACCCCAGCCAGAACTGAAAACTCCACTCTGTTTTGTAATAAAAGGGATATATTATCTTTCCCCCCAAGACTAAATCAACAAAATTGATGGACTGCCTACAATATATAAGACATTTTTATAATAACTCTTTAAAAGTAGTCTCCCTATCTTTAAGGAGGTTAAAGACAGTGGAGGAAAGCAGACTATAAACTATAAAATAACACTAGCAGTAGATGCTAGCAATTGACCAGAGACAAATTAATAGTATAAATATCAAGTGCTGTAGGATTTTCAAGGTGAGTGGAAGTATACCAAAAAAAAGTCATATAACTGGACCTTGTGCAGGAAGTAAAGCATAAATATAGTTCAGATTTAAATCACATCAGAAAAGGAATAGCAGTAAAGAACTTCCATCTATTCAGGTTTGCGGGTAGCAGGGAGCCTGACAATGAGGTATGGGTGTTGTTGAAGATAATGAAAGAGTATGCTAAATACATCCAGTTGAATCCTCAGGGGGGAAAAAAATCACAAACTAGGTAATACAATCTTCTAGACTTTGCATAAAGATAACTGAGTTTAGAGAAAGGGGAAAGGATTGAGCATTTGTCCTTAATGAAGAAGTCAGGATTTTAATTCAGATACCTTTAATGTTAAAGACTTTTCATTTTATCATGATTTTCATTCAGATACCTTTAATGTTAAAGACTTTTCATTTTATCATGGGCTCTTAGGGTAACAGCATAAACTACCGAGACATGAGAATACAGGAAATTATGTAAGAAGTTCCACTGTGTTATATGTGTGTGTGTGTGTGTGTGTGTCTGTGTGTGTGTAGTGAATATGTGTACAAATGTATGTTTACGTGTGCTATGCAGACAGAATTTTGAGCTTCTAATAATCTCTGGAATCATCATGTGAACCAATTTAGTTGCTCTTCTTAGAGAAGTGTGGCAGGCTTACCTATGAATTGACCTTGCACCAACGTCCGCTCATTTATAGTCTAAGTATTGAGGACTATAGGGATGGAGGCAATGGTGCCAGGGCCCACATGGGACATTTGACAGGCATGAAATATTATTTGAAATACCTTAGGCCACTATCTCATAGCTCATTCTCCATCCCAGTTCTCTTCTCTATATGGTAGCCATATTTGGGTTACTGTATGGTTCTTTCCTCTATGTGAGAAGCTTCTTCCTCTGAGTTAACACAAGGTTTTCTAATACCAGGCCGCTGGTGAATTCAGATACCCCTTCTCACGGAAGCCCTGGGAAGCACTCTGCAATCACAGTAAACAGTCTTCCCCACCCCTGGCCCTGCTGGTCTTCCTTGGCTTACTGACTTCCAGTTCTTCTGGAGCACTATTAAGCTTTAAGTAGATAGTATACTTATTACATGTATGAGTCTAAAGTAGTTGGGGAAATGGGGATAGCCCAGTGGAAATGAGAGGTCAGACCGCAGACCAATTGGGCATGAACAAGCCCACAAGACATTCTAGCCAAGATTTTGAATTGATATGAAATTGAGTTGAATTGTTGATTCCCTGTATAAACAAATTGGAAACCCATGGGTTTGTGTGATATTGTTCGTATTGTTTTTTTCAACACGTGAAAATGCAACATTGACAACCCACAGAAAACACAAAAAGCAAACCTTTGCATCAAATCTATGGGTTTTGAGAGTTTAAATATCAGTATTCTTGTTACCTATTTGTTAGATTTAAAGTTCAAGGGACCGGACCCCATGCCTTTTGTGTATTAGGCAAGAACTGTATGACTGAGTTTTACCCCCAGACCTTACATTCAATTTTTCACAAAATATTCTGTCTGTATGGGAAATAAGTAACTCCTCTTTGTCATCTCTATGGTCAAATTTAGTATTAAAAGTATGGGTCCCTCTGAATCATTAAGTATTATAAATTATTTTTCTATATCATTTACACATACAAATAAATTACATCAAGTAGACAGTTGTCAGATATGTTATTTCTCCCACTGTTACATCTCAGTATGTATTTTTTTTTTGAGAAGATGTTGAGAACTGTAAATAATACTAAACTTTTGGGGTTTTTCTTGTAGGTGATATTTGCCTACAACTTTGTAGATTTACCTTATGTTTTGAATTGAGGTTTAATAACTTTACAGGGATTTGTCTTACTGCTCTCTTTTTGGCTTAAATTTTATTGATTTTAGTGAGTTATTTTCTTTGCAGACTAAAAACGTGCTTTCCTAAATCTTCTTTTATTATGCCACAGAATTTGTGCAAAACCAATTTTTCTCAACCAAGAAAACAATTTAAACAAATTATTTCAGCGTTTTGCTCTTTATCCTAGATAGTTTTTGCTAAAATGAAAATAAAACTACCAAGTATACTTAGTTTTTTCAATATTTTCACCCAGGTTACAAAATAAGTTTATAACATGTGGAAATGAAAAAAATCATCATTAAACTAAAAATGTGAATATTTTTGTGAATATATATCTGTCTAGAAAATATTAGGTTATTTTACCCTATATTTTTTCCAAAATATACAAATAAGTAGATATTTTACTTATAATTCAAAGTAGGAGAATCATATCTAAGAGTGTTACAAGGCTAGCTTTGAAAATGTTTTGCTATTTTACTTTGCTTATTGTTACAGTTACACTAATAACTATCATATGCAGAATTTTATGTGTGCAATATCAAAACTAATAAATCCTTTAGTATCATTTGCATAGCTTGAACAAAGAATTTACTAATAAATTTGAGTTTTTCTTATCTTTCTTTACAGATGTATCCAATAAGGTAATTTTGGTAAATCTTTCTTTTTCTGTGTATTATTTTAATCATATTTACATGAATATACATGCATACATATTATATGCATCACTGTTGTAGTAACAGGACAAAGCTTATGAACTCTACAAACATTAACAATAAAACAATTTCTTCCAATTCTGGTGATGTGTACATTCCTTTCCTTTTGCTTAGGATCCCCTGTTCCTTCTTTTTCTCTCATTTCCTCCCTCCCATCGCTGTCCTTGAGTTGCTTAGTTCACCTTCATCAATGTCCATTGCAGATGGTGGGCCCCTCTGCTATATTTTTTCATCTACTTTCCACTCATTCTGTGCCTTTCTTCCAGCTTCCCTTAGATGTGTACATGTATACACCATATGTGAGGTGAAGAATATAGGGTCCTCTAACAACTATAAGACAAATTAAGAAATGGTCTACTGTTTCCTTGTGTTTAGGATTCCTTTTAGTCTGTGTGTTATTTTATGTACATATGAAGAGGTGCTTGGGGCTTACTATTTGGTGCTTTTCTCCCAAAACTGTCCTTTTTTAGTCTCACTGTGTATTGGTATCTTGGGACCTGTTTTCTTTGTCATTTCTCATTGTGTTTGAAATCTAACACCTGCATATCAGGGAGACCATGTGTTGTTTGTTTTCTGACCTTGGCTTGTCTCACTCAACATGATTTGTTCTATTTCTTTCCATTTCCCTGACAATGCCATCATTTTACCTTTCTAATACCTGTATAAAAATCCATTGTATATAGGTACCAGATTTTTTGGATCCATTCCTCGGTAGTGGGGCATCAGGATTTTTTCCATATCTTGGCTATTGTGAACAGAACAGCAACTCAGCATACAGTTTTAGTACAAAAACCATCCCCAAGTTCTGTGATTGCAGTTATTTTAGAGTTTCAAAATCATAGATAGGTATTCCCCTATTTCTCTTTTTCTTTGTTAGGGGAGGAGTATTGTGTTTAGGGAGCAGGGATTGTATAGTTGGTTGCAAATATATATATATAGTGAACAAACATGTCAAGAGCTTTAAAACAATTTGAACTGAAGGGATAACACAATAATCCACTTGGATACATTGAAAATAGGTACAGATACAGTCTAGCTCAACAACAAACAACTAGGGACAAGTGGAAGAAACAAAAATAAGAAACCTAAGACATAGAGGGGAAAAAGAAAGCAAGAAAAGAAGAAAGAAATAATAAAATTTAATATATATGTAATGATACTAAAATAAAAAATACTAAGATTGAGAAATAGAAAATTGAGTAATCAAAATATGGCCTGGATGCACACAGTTAAAGAGGAAGCTTAGTTATCACTGTAAGCTGTGTATCTAGGAATAAACAGAACAGCAATGAAGAAGAAAAAGAAGAACATAAAAATATCAAAAATATCAAAAATAAAAAATATACCTAGAAAACAGAAAAAAAAAAACTCTTCAGTTTTTTTGGGGGAAGGGGGTCTTGTGTCTCACCTATGTCTGCTGTCCAGTCTCTTGATGGATCCTTTGTGGTGGTCAGTTTTCCTTGTGGCTTAGTTGGTTTCTTAAATCAGTTTGTTTGAGCAAGCAGAAAAAAGTTCTGCTGTACAAGTTTGGAGTGTTTGTATCCCTTCTTCAGGTATACTTTAGTGGGAGGGAGGATCTGCTTTGTGTGTGATGCAGGACTAATGCGGTGTTTTCTATAAGTTGGAGTGGCTGTCAGTGAGCTTGAGTGTCGGTAGGGTTGTGGCCTGTCTGGAATCAGTAGCTTTTGCCAAAGGGGCTAGCTCCTGAGGCGGTCTTTTGGCCCAGCCTGGAGCTGCTCTTGCCTTTTGATTGCATATAGTTGTGATTTACCCGGATTCATTTTGCTTATATTAAATTTCATATTTAATATGATAAATCATACAATGGAATTCTTGGAATTTTCTTTTCCTTAGGTACCCCGTGCAGATTTCATTACTGCATTTTTTTTTAAACTTAGCATGTTTTCATTATGCTCAGCATATTGCAAACTTTAATTACTATATTATGTGTAATTGTAATGTTTCATTATCTCTTTCTTATTCTATATAAGCTGATTGCATTGGATTATCTTTCATTTTTTCCCTTTATTTTAATATAATTAGATTCAGGGAGATGACTTTATTTTGTTTCTTCCACTTGTTTATGTCTATTTCAGTATTCAAAATCTCCAAATAACCGCTATTCTATCTAGTTCCCAAATCAGATATGAATAGGCACCATATTACATTATGAACCCTGCAAGAATTTGTCATTGTGATGGATTTTTCCTGAACTATATGGATCTTTGCTTCTAGAAAATAAAATGTAATCCGCAGAAACATTTTATTGTCCTCTCATCCAACTATCTTCACTTTTTCCCATAATACTATCAGAATAGCTTTACTTAACATTTTCCCTCTCAGCATTCATTTCCTAGTATTTAATATTAAAAACTTGCTTGTGACCCTACTGAGACAGATAAACAGTTCTTTAATGTTGACATTGCATTCTATTATATAGTTAAGATTAAAGTTAAAGGATAGCAGCTTTTCCTGTCAATTATTTTTCTTTATGTCCAAGATTCTCAATCTCTTCTTTACTTTGAGTAAAATACAAAATACATGAATGAAAATGTTTCTTAGTTCTACAAATAGATTCATACCTTTTGTTTATTCTCCCACAATAAAGTATGATGTTAATGGGTAAAGTATTCTTTTCTTTGCAATTAAGTATTTGGACTTTTGACTGCTAAGTCCTTCTTATGATCTACAACTCTAGGTCATTGTTTTCTACTGTTTTCTTCTTTTAAGACTACTGAGGATTGAGCTTTCTGAAAATTGAATAGTAGCAATACCACCTCAAGCTGTTTTTTTTATTGTTAGGAGACCCTGACTGTACCAACAAATTGATTATAGATAGGTTTGGAGGTTAAAGAAGATAGACTTATACTGTCATGTTCCCAGAATTCCACAGGGCAAAAGGATATTTGTTAACAGCAGTGTGTTGGAGTTAAACAAGCACTGACTTTCATATTTCAGATTTTCAATGTTATAAATGTGTTATATTGGGGATGTTTTACTTCCAGGTGTTTAAAATATCATATACAGAAACAATGCATGTCTCACAAAACCCATCCTTCCCTTTAAATAATGAAAAGGATGATATTTTAACTAAAGTAAAGATCAGAAAATAAAAAAATAGATTTAATTGTTAAATGCTGAGGTAGTACACTGGTGTTATTATAAATCACAATGACTTTTACAAGTGAACTTTTGAGCAAGGAAAGGTTAACCTAATTATTCTGCTCTGGCAAGTTTATTTATTTATTTATTTTGGGACCTGAAAAATAAAGGAGCTTGCTAGGAAATCTAATTAAGAAAAATACATAGATTTCATGGAAACACAGTTGCTTAATAATAGACTTCACAATATGCTTTAAAAACATGACCTAATGTTCTAATGATCAAGGAAGACAGAGACGCCTAAAATTATTTCAACATAATTGAAACTAAAAATGGTTTTTTACCATGAGATTCAATCTTATGAAATTATCTGTATAAGCCACTTGACATAAAAAATTACAATTTTATATGGCTTAAATTAGTGTAAAATAGATTACTTTTTGAAAATTCTTCCACACACACAACAGCTTGATCACAGATAATGAAAAAAATTCAAATATCATCAAGAGAGTTGGATATTTGTGGGAATCAACTAAGTTTTGTGTGTCACCAGATTTTTTATTATTTTTTTTTTGCCAATCCTCGGCCTTGAACTCAGGGCCTGAGCACTGTCCCTGGCTTCTTCTTGCTCAAGGCTAGCACTCTGCCACTTGAGCCACAGCCCCGCTTCTGGCCTTTTCTATGTATGTGGTGCTGAGGAATCGAACCCGGGGCTTCATGAATGCTAGGCAAGCACTCTACCGCTAAGCCACATTCCCAGCCCAGATTTTTCGTAACTACCATATTATAATTTGTAATTTATATGCCAAACACATACATACAAATATCCTATTTTTCCATAATTCTTGTGTTGTCTCATAACAAAATTCTTGTATGTTACTGAGACATATAATTACTATTATGTTCCTAAAATGGATATCATTTGTTTCTCCTTTTTGTTTTTCTTCTTCAAAAACTAATTCTACAAATAACATGACTTCCTATACTTACTTTTAAAATCTATGCATGTCAGTACATTTCTTAGAATGTGTTTGTATATTTTATTATCTATACTTAATTTTATTGTCAAGATGATGTACAGAGGAGTTACAGTTACAATCATAAGGTAGTGAATACATTTCTTGTCAAACTTGTTACCTCCTCCATCATTTTTATTATTCTGTCATTTCATGCTACTTCCCCCCCCCCCCAATTTTGAGGCTTCAATTCAGAATCTGGACACTGTTTATGAGCTTTTCTTATGGAGGTTTCCACTCTACTACTTGAGTCACAGTTCCACTTTGGGTTTATGGTGGTTAACTGCAGATAAGAATCTCACTGATTTTCCTGCAGGAACTGCACTCTAACCCTTTATTTTCAAACATCAACCTCCTGATTAGCTAGGATGACAGGGGAAAGCCAGTAGTGGTCATTTGTTTCTTATCTGTAGAATAATTTTCTATCTAAAATATCACCCACTTTCTTATCTCAGAAATGTTTAATTATTGGAAACTTCTTTTATCAGTCCCATTTTCTCTATTGTTTCCTTCAATAGGAATTATTTTACAGTGAATTTTTAGCTGTCTCTCAAAGTATCCATCTTACAATCTTACCAATTCTGTTGATTCTGTTGATTCACGTAGAGTCTCTGTGACTTTTCTCAAGATATTATTATTATTATTTTAGTGTACAACATCCATTTTAATGTATCTTACATAGTGGAGACTTGATATTATTCAAGTAGTAATGCCAACACACACACACACACACACACACACACACACACGTAATTACAAACACTGAGGCAAAGTGCATGGATTTGTAAAAATGTTCATGAGAAGAACTTTGTACATTTTAGATGGATAAAGTTGGATATTTTATACTAGAGCTAGTAAAAAATCGAGTTCTGGGGCTGGGAATATGGCCTAGATATAGAGTACTTGCCTCGCATACATGAAGCTCTGGGTTCGATTCCTCAGTACCACATAAACAGAAAAAGCCAGAAGTGGTGCTGTGGTTCAAGTGGTAGAATGCTAAAGAACCAACTTCTCTCTCAACAAATGAGCTAAAGCCCAAAAAAAGAGAATTCTCTGAAAAGGAAATGAGAATGGCCAAGAGACACCTGAAGAAGTGCTCTACATCACTGGCCATAAAAGAAATGCAACTCTAAACAATAATGAGATTCCAAGGGCTGGGATGTAGCTCAGTGGCAAAGAGCTTGCCTAGCAAGTGCAATGTCCTGGGTTTGATCTCCAGTAGCAAAAACAGAAAAAAAAAGAAAGAAAGGACAAAAAAAATACAGTTAAACAACACTGAGATTCCGGCTCACTCCATTAAGAATGTCCATTATCAAGAAAATTGATAATAACAAATGCTGGATGGGATGTGGTAAAAAAGGAACCCTACTACACTGTTGGTGGGAGTGTAAGCTTGTTCAACCCCTCTGGAAGCAGTGTGGAGGTTCCTCAGAAGGCTAAACATAGAGCTCCCCTATGACTCAGCAGCCCCACTTTTGGGCATCTACCGAAAATATTACAAGCAAGACTGCACTAAAGCCAACAGCACAACAATGTTCATCACAGCACAATTTGTCATAGCTAAAATATGGAACCGACCCAGATGCCCCTCAGTAGACGAATGGATCAGGAAAATGTGGTACATATACACAATGGAATTTTATGCCTTTATCAGAAAGAATGACATTGCCCCATTCGTAAGGAAATGGAAGGACTTGGAAAAAATTATATTAAGTGAAGTGAGCCAGACCCAAAGAAACATGGACTCTATGATTTCCCTCATAGGGAATAATTAGTACATGTTTACGCTGGTTACAGCAGAGGATCACAAGAGCCCAATAGTTATACCCTTATGAACACATAAGTCGAAAATGCTAAGTGAAATGAACTACAAGCTATAGAAATAAGTGACTATCATTTTTGTTGTTATTTTCAACATACTATGTGAAATTATGACTTTTTCTTTTGTCTTTCTTCTTCATAGTTTTACCCTTAAGTGATTTTGGTACCCTGGATATTGCATATATGTGTATTGGAACTAAGGAAGGGAAGGAGAATATCAAAAGGAAGAGACACAGGATAAAAGGCAAACCAATGCAACACCAATACTTACAAAACTATATGCTGTAAATTACCTGTACCACTCATGCAGAGAGGGAAAAGAGGAGGGGGATGGAAATGAGAGAGGATATAACAAGTTGGATAAGAAATGTAAAAACTGTCTTATGTATAAAACTGCTACTGCTCTGTACATCACTTTGACAATAATGAAATAAATAAAATTTTTAAAAAGAAGGGCCATTTTACATGAGCATATCCTATCAGCCAATATAGCTACATAAAGAGATTGAGTTAGTGAAAAAAAATGACAATAACGAGTTGATCAGATATATTTGGGTATCACTTAAGCTGTATTGTTATGAGATTCTTTCACAGAATTAGCATGTAGAATATTTCAGAGTTTACTGTCGAAGTGAAATGAGAATCAGCAGAAAGTAGATATCAATTGCACCACAAAACAGTATTGTGATGTTAATGATATTTTTCTGTCAGAGTTCAGATATCCAGACAAAATCATGGACCATGAATACATTTTGCATAAGCTAGAGATCTCTGAGTTTCCAAAAATTATTAGACATCATAATACCATGTAAAGTAGTAGATATTGTTATTTTAGAATTGAAAGAATTGAGTAGAGAAAAAACAAGTCTTGCTCCTGCTCATAGTGATGAAATGTTTGGTGATCATGGCATGAAGACAAGGAAAAATATCCAAGCTGAGTTTTATGACATTCCTGAGCGAAGATAATGGATGGCTCAGAATATGGTGTTCAATTGCAAGTTATTAATTTCCACAATGAACACTGTACTCTTAGAGATGTTTTACTTTGTCTTTGTTTTGATTCCTGTACCTTTCCTTTAATCTCATTCTGTTTTGCTATTTTTTAGTTTTCTGTTACATAAGGCATTGAAACCCGAAATTTCTTTCATATTTCATTAGAATGTTGCTTTCTGTGTTCTAGAGTAAATTATCTTTCAGTGATCACAACATTCTTTTACAAGGTGCATTTTTCTTACTTTTGACTCTATATTGAATATATTATTTGTCTCTGTTCCTTTTTGATCTAGAGCTATTTTGTTGAGAAGGAAAAATATTTTCTTTCTCCAGAATTAGTTTAGATAATGAATACTATAGTCCCTCTTATGCTTGATAGACAGCAAATCTGCCTTCAGTTTTTCCATTTTCACTAAAATATAACAGCTGTCTTTTCGCTAACCCAACCAGTTCTTTTACTGAAAGATTTCAAGGAATCTAGGATAATATCTTGAACCAAATTAGCACTTATTTTGCAATGTCATTTACTGTCTTATGAATAATGAAGGAAACATTTAATGATAAAATATTCAAGTGGCTGCAAAACCATCGTGTCTTTTCTTTTTTTCATTCTCCTTTTTTTTTTTTTTTTTGGTTTTTAAAATTTCATTGTGAAGGTCATGTACAGAGTCGTTACATTAGTCAGGTCTCCTTTTTCTTACTTATATGGAAATTTATACTCTGTCAACTTTCAAATTCAAGAGTATATACTCTTGTGGCTAAGCAATTATACTTCAGCCAATACCAGAAAACATGTTGTTAGCTTATGCACAAATAGAACAAATATAAAATTGTACCAATTCAGTAATATCTGGAAGCCATTTCCTGTCTCAGTTACATAAATAGCTCACCACTATGCAAGAGGAAGGGTGCATTCAGAACCATCTTCTATCTGAAATACTGCTGAGTTCTGCAGTGTGTTTCTGCTTTGATGAGCTTTATTCAATTTCATTGGTTGGTTTTCTCTTTAACATTATGTATCCATAAAGCCTCCGAACCCTGACATCACACAAAGTGTCCCACAGTTGGTCCTCTTGGCTTCTGCACCATTCGGTCTTGCTCTACTCAAGGGCATTGCCTTCCTAGTTTGTTCCTCCAATCTTGTGCCACGCCTGTGCTTATGATTCAAATGGTTACCTCCTACTTGGAAGCCTCCTCCTTTGAACCTTTCTGCTTCTCAAAGAAAAAACAATTGCAATGATTTCAGACTTGGACAAACACCTTTGAGCCACTGGTAGAAAGGTCCAAGGAATTCCCATGATCTGAGATCATCTAAGGGCATATATTGTTTTTATGCACAAAAATCCTTTATTAAATGGTGCCAATTTCTCCACAACTACCTCTTACTTGAGGTAAGTAAGATAAGGTGGGCAAGTGATGAAGCAATGCTAATTAGTTCCTTTAATGTTTTGAGGAACTACTCAAACTCATTTTACTTTTATTGCAAATCTACAGTAGAAAAAGAAAACTTCTTGATTTCATTTTAGGAATTATAAATTGCATGCTAACTATATATCGTATGAGTCATTCTACAGATGGATTGCTGTCTTTAATTGATCAAGTCATAGTCAATCCATTCTACAGTTACTTCATTTTTTAAATCTTATTTTCCCTAATTTTACAGTCTGTTCAGATTTTTGTAGTATATTAGGGTGACAATTGGAACAACAAAAAGTAAAAGACAAAACCAAAGAAATATTTGAAGTAATAACAGCTTGGTAAATGCCAAGTACAAACACAAGAAGTTGAAGTAATATAAAGATAGAGAAACAAAAAAGTATAAATTTTAGACAGGTTTAACGTATCCAAACACCCCACAGACAAAGAAATATCATGTAGATAAGAACTACAATAGATTTCTGATAAGCATACATAAGCAAGAGAATAGGACAGTTAGCATAAAGTAAAGCATACATATGCACATTTCTAAATTATATACCAAGTAATGGTAAATATGGTAAGTCAGATGTATACTATTCTTGCTTTTTTGTTTTGTTTTGTTTTTTATTTTTTGCCAGTCCTGGAGCTTGAACTCAGGGCCTGAGCACTGTCCCTGGCTTCTTTTTGCTCAAGGCTAGCGCTCTACCACTTGAGCCACAGCGCCACTTCTGGCTTTTTCTATATATGTGGTGTTGAGGAATTGAACCCAGGGCTTCACGTAGAAGAGGCAAGCACTTTACCACTAGGCCATATTCCCAGATGCTCCTCCTTTTTTTTTTTTAAAGGAAGAGTATCACAGAAGGAATTAATGACCATAATTTAAAGTATATTACTTCCATATTCTAAAATTGACCTAAAAGCTAACAGTTTGTTTGGAGTAATATAACAAAAAGTTACCTGTAAAGACAGAATGGAAGTGAATGGAAACATTGAACACAGCATGCCCTGAATGAAATGAAGACAGCAATACCTTAAAAGTGGAAGAAATTAAGAGCACCTCTGTGTTAGTTTCTTCCAACTTTTATAACAAAATTGCAAACATTGGCTTTGTCTCTCATTGTCCTGGAAGTAGCCTTCACGTGACAATGAGCTAATAATCATTTACTCATTGATATCTGCTTTAGTTTTTTTTTTTTTTTTTTTTGGCCAGTCCTGGGCCTTGGACTCAGGGCCTGAGCACTGTCCCTGGCTTCTTGCCGCTCAAGGCTAGCACTCTGCCACTTGAGCCACAGCGCCGCTTCTGGCCGTTTTCTGTATATGTGGTGCTGGGGAATCGAACCTAGGGCCTCGTGTATCCGAGGCAGGCACTCTTGCCACTAGGCTATATCCCCAGCCCGATATCTGCTTTAGTTTTTAAGGTTTTTATAAATCATATTTTATAATCTTTATGTAGTTGAACAAGCTAATTACAATTCAAGGAATTAATTTATAAATTTAATGTATCTTGATCAATGTCCCTCATCATTCTCCTACAACACTCTCAACCCAGTGCATCCTCTCAATTTTCTTAATTGCATAAAATATGCATTGAATATGATCACTGTATGTATTATGACATGAATCCCATCCATACAGACCTTGCCATGCTGACTTACTCATTTCCAAAGGACATACCTTCAAACGTTCCAGTGGAGATTCGATGGGAAGATACTCTGAAATCTACAGCAATGTTTTATGAGGTATTTACAGTGAAAATGTAGGCTGTTTGTGTTATGAGATGGTGAGTTGGTGTTAGCTAAGAATATACAATCTAAGGAAATGATTAATATTTAAAATTTATAGTTGCCATGTAAACATGGGCTATAATACCATTATATGAAATATCAATCAAAGACAAAGAATACAGAGAAATTGTGTGCATGTAGTTGTGGGACAAAAGTAACTCAGATGAGTAGAACATAACTTCAAACATGATGGACTCACCCAGTGAATATCAATGAGCACATTCATTGTATATTGTCTACATAGAGTTTTTTAGTTGTGATAATCACTTGGATTGGGATTGTCAGACTCAGCATAAATATTTAGGCCCACCATACACTGCATAGGTTTTCTTTAATTTGGTTAATACAATAGAATGGACATACTCCCTTCCCCTTTTTTAGACAGGTTCTCATTTATTTGGCTCAAGCTGACAATAACTTTGCAATATTCCTGCCTCAGTCTGCGTAGTGATAGGAATCAAAGTCATGGGCCTGCAAGCTAAGCTCACTTGAACATTATTTCACATCTTATTCCTAAAATACAGTGGGTTATATTTTTTCTTATATAGATCAAAAATAATTAGAGATGACATTGCAGGATGACGTGCAACTGATCTCTTGTATTCAAGATTCCTGTATGTCTGAACAAGTGGAGATGTGCATACCTACCTACACAGGTAATATAAGGGAGTCGCCATTTCTACCTGAGAATCCACAGTATTCAAAGAATTGAGGAAAATGTAATTTTTTTCTTTGTTGTCAAAGTGTGATACAGAGGGGTTATCGATTCATATGAAAAGCAGTGAGTACATTTCTCGTTCTGCTTGTTACCTCCTCCCTCATTTCCCCCTTCCCCCCACCCCTTCCCCTCTCCCCCTCCAAGGGTTGTGCAGTTGGTTTGCACCAAATGGTTTCTAAGTGTTGCTTTTTGAATGCTTTGTCTTTTTGTTCTTTGTCTCTTGATTTTGGTATTCCCTTCCTCAGTTCTACGACCTGTATCAGACAATATCCATGGTACTCAGATGAAGTACAGTGGTAGCGAGGGTACAGCCACAGGAAGGGAGTACAAGAAAAACAAAATTAGACAAAGCACTCAGTCAAACTAACAGACAACGAAAAAGAGAAAAAAGTAGTACAAGTCACATGGCATGTTGAGAATAATTACAACAGTGGTGTAACTCCTGTTTCCATAACGTGGAGTTTATTTCACTTGGCATCTTCTTATGTGGTCATATGGGTGTAGTTATTGGGACATTTTGGTCTTCCCTTACAACTTAAAAATAATATTTAGCTCTAAAAATTACAAAAAGAAAATATGTACTTGATAGCGGACATCTACTGTTTATTAGTGATTGATAACACATAAAAATAATAACAAAGTAATTAGATAAAAGGAAGAAGGCAAGGGATAGTTTGTTGAAGGGATCTATAGTGAACATGTAGAAAGGATTAATTCGAACTCAAATCTTAGTTAAATTCTGTCCTCACAAAGCCAATTATGTAGATGAAGTAGACTTTTAAACAGCAGCAATAATGTAAAATAATAGAATCACTGAGTGTAATGACAAGAAATAAGAGAGAATGAAAGTATTTGTTTCCGTTAGTTACCAAATGACAGTTATACCAATACATGAATCTACTGGGCCATGAGGATGTCCCAGTTGCACTCATATAAATATTACATTCGTTTCTTTTAGAAAGGATGATTATTGGATGGAGGGAATGCATGTATTTGTCACGCAAAAAAATCAAATATAAAAACTTGAACTCCAAAATGATAGGATTGCATGGAAGCCTTTTGGGGAATAGTTAAGTTCTGCAGGTTTGACCTTCATGAAAGAGAATAATGGCTGACAAAAGAGGTTTCAGACAACTGTCTACCCCTTTGATCTCAACATGAGGATCCTACAGTGATCCCCTTCTCCTCCACTGGATGTGAAGACCTAGCAAGAAAACACATGGGAATAATAGACTCTTTACAGACTGCAAATCTTTATCCTGTTCATGGACTCCCAATCCTCCAAAACTATGAAAAATAAAATCCTGCTATTTGTAAGGCATATTGTTAAAATAAGAACATATAGATGAAAACAATCGAAGGAAATAAGACTTGGGGCCCTTAGTTATAGACATAACGTGAGACGAAATATCCAGAAATGATGTGTAGTCTACTCAGTGCCAATGAAAAGGTGGGAAGGACTTTAAAAAGAACCCCCACCCCCAGAACCTGATTTAGTTACTGAATATCTCCTAGGTTTGGTACATCTATGAAGGAAAGGAACTATTTGATATATGTAATGGTTCAGAAATAAACTGTCCCTCAAAAAAAAAATAACTTAGGTGTTTTGGGTGAAACTATGCAAGGGAGGTTCTAGAAAAATCAGCATGTGAGATTTGAGATTTAGCTGGTAGATGAATGGCATTAGTGAGAAGATGAGTGATGCTAGGAGAAGGTCAAAGATGGAAATTTTCTTGGAGGTATCTTATTGCTTCTTCTTCTTCTCCCTTTCCCTTCCTCCTTTTCTTCTTCCCCTCTTCTGCCCCCTCCCTTCCTCTCTCTCTGACTCTTCATCTCTGTGTTTCTGTCTATCTCTGTTTTTGTCAGCCCCTCTGTTTATCTCTCTCTGCTTCCTGTCTGTCATTAGGTGAATGGCCTTTGAAATATGATTGTATTATTATAATGTCCTCTCTCACCACAAGCCCACATTCTTTAAAGCCAAAGATTACAGATGGAAACTCCTGAAACTATAGACAAAATAAGTCCAAGCTTCCTTAAATTACGTCCAGTAAGTATTTGACCACAGTGACAAAAAGGTGAACAATACAACTTAATATGGAACAATTGGTTTAGGAAGACAATCCTTCTACGCATACAGCTTTATCTACTGTCTTTCCTTTGGAAAAGTATTTTTGAAGGAAACAAAAAGGATACTTTTTTCCACAGAACCACTCAGTAACCTATCCTTAATACGACTTGTTCTTTCCACAATGTGTGTATTAATCTCCAAGTGATCTGAAATCATTACCCATGACTCATTACCATCACTGAACTTTCATACCTCATAAATATGCAATTATATAATTTGACTGTTAAACAGGAAATCCACATAAAAATGGATTTGTTGCTAATTCACTCTTCTTAACCTTAGGCAAAATTATTAAAAAGTAAATATATTACCTACAACAAGAAGATAATAGGCAATATGAAAGAAAATGATATCATTTAAATAATTATTATAATGCATATTTTATTTACTAAATTTATTTATATATTCAATGAAAGCATAATATATTCCCTAGGGAATCCTTACACAAGGATAAATATGCCAGGCATAGTGGTACAGTGAGATATATATCTTATGAAATTGTTCGTAGTTGTACTATGTGTGATATTTTACTTTATATTAAAAATCAATCACTTGACAATTACACAAGACACTTGATTCACTTTTAGTCTTTATGGACTTCATAGACTTAATGGGATCTTAATCAGAACATGCAATTTTTAGTGAATTTGAATTAAAACATGAAATTATATTAGTCTTATCTTTTCTATTGCTTTGAGCAACACTTATATGTTTGCTATCTATAAAGAATAATCAGGTACTTTTCAAAAATTCTGTCATTGTTTTCAATGGTTTGTAGAACTTTTAACAATTGCTGAAGAAAACCAAAGCTTTTTCCTATGAACGGAATTGTTCTGCTGGGCAGCAGTGGTTCAAAGCTATCCTAACGATTCAGGAGGCTGAGATCTGAGAATTATTGTTCAGTCTGTCCAAGAAGGGAAGTCTGTGAGAACCTTATCTCCAGTTAACTCTTATCTCCATTACTCACCCAAAATTCAGAAGTGGATTTCTGGCTCATGTGGTAAAGCTCTAGCCTTGAGCACAAAGGGTCAACCATAACACCTAGACAAAAAAAATACATATATGTGTGTGTGTGTGTGTGTGTGTGTGTGTGTGTGTTTTAATTCAAAAACCAAATGTGAACTATTTGTTCTTTGTAAAAGATGAATGGGATTTGATAGAAAGAATGCTTTGAAATCCAAACTTAATTTCCCTTCTTCCAAGTAATCAGTTCATCCCATTATTGTAAATAAGAGTAAGATCCGTGTGTCTAAAAATAAACAGTTTTAAAAACCCAATCTGAAACATGTCCTCAATCCTAACTACTCAGGGTAGATAGGCAGGCTGAAATCTGAGAATTGGGGTTCAAAGCCAGCCTGGGCAGGAAAGTCTGTGAGGCTGTAATCTCTAACCAACAAAACTCTTGGAAGTGGAGCTACACTCCAGGATTGCCCATATTTTGAATGTACAAATTGCTCTTGCTTCAGAAACACATGGACAAGTAACCAGCCATAGATCTGTTAGGAATTGGCTTGTTAGCAATTAACTCATTAAGAGGACCAGATTCTACTCAATATATCTCTGTCTTCTGGTGTAATTTCCATTACTCTCTTGCTCACAATGAAATCATACCCCGAAACAAAGAAATAGAGTAATATCCCTGTTTATTCTCTAAAACAATAGTTAAGATGGCATATCTAATAAAAAATGTGACTGTAAAGGATCATTTATATTTTCTTTGGTTACCTCAGGCCTCTACGAATCTTTCACTGAGAGATTCTGACCTGCTGGGAAAAAAGAACTTTGGAAAAGAAATAAAAGAAGTCAATAACTTGTGGTTGCCTGTGGCAATATGAAAAACAAAAGGCAAGGTTTCCTATTTGAACAACACTTGATGCTCAAACTTGTTGATGATCCTAAACAATGAAAGTCTGAATATTTAAAATTTTCTCTGTATACTGAACTTCCATTCCCACTGAAGTTAGATTTCACCAAGAATAGTGACAAAACAAGCAAAAACATACCAATCCTAGATCTGTAACAACAGCTAATTACTAAGAAGTTCAGAATCACCCTATTCTTTGTGGAAGCAATATGATTTCAACAAAGGGATTTCACTATAGAGTAGCATTACAGATTCATCCAATATGGGTGAGCAGTCCAGCCAGTGAGAACCAGTGTTATGTGCAGGTTTCCAATAAATTAGTTTTCCCTTTCCTTCCGTTACTGCTCTTCTACTAGCTGGTTAATCTGGTTTCCTTTTCTTTATCTGTCCCCAGTATGAAGAAATTCTAAATGCGCTTCTTTTATCCATCCAGTCCTATGATAATCTTACTAACATTGCCTTGGAACTAATTCTCATCTGAGAACACTTCAGAGGCCTATACCTGAATGATGATTTGGTCATGCTAGGATTCTGTAGGGAGCACATGACAGAATGGAAAACACAAAAGCTAGTACAATACGGTTTTATTCACTGGCAGCTCTATAGATACCAGCAATTTGTAGTAAACATTTCAGTGAGTTAGAATGTCACCAAGTTGGAGAAATGGAATAGAATTTAGGAAGGTTCTAGCCAGAAAGTGGGAGAATCTGAGTTATGTAGAAAACGATTTCTCTGAGGTCATCTACTCTGAAACTCTGAGTCCCGATGGCTCATTGCTCCCGGGATTGATTCTGTTGATGTCAAGTTAATAATCAAAGCCTATAATGTACATTACTTTACTGTCCTCCTTCCCTGCATTGTCACTTGGTATAAATGGGACCTGAAGTAATGAAGAAGAAGTTCCTTGTCTTAATAGCTCTAGTAAATTAGCCTGAGTTCAACATTGCTTACTGGCTCTGTTAAGTCTGTTGAGAGTTTCCAGCTTGCTCTGATAGGCCCTGGAACTCAGGCCATGGGCTTCAACTTGGCTAAAGTTTAGGGCAAATTCACTGAGTGAGGCATTAAAACATTCCACAACTTTCTACTACTTTCCTTTTGATGCTTGTAGCTTGAGTCAGGAGTGTTCCCTGAGTTCCATGTGTGTTCATGGATTAGTCACCAGTCTGTAACTCTACTGGGAGTGAGTAGGGCCACATGGAATAAGGTGATGCTTATGGGGGTGTCTCCTGGAGGATAATGGAGGAACCCACACATTCTCGTTCCTCTTTGCTGCTCCCCAGCCTCGGTGAAATGACCAGACCTCCACAGGGACATGCTGTTTAAACGCTGGGATGGACTGTGCCTCCATGCTCCCAAACCACAGGGACAGAGCATCTCGGGAACTGTGAGTCCAAAGAGACCTTTCCTCTTCACACCTAGACGTGCTCAATTATTCCGTGATGGTCACAGAAAGCTCGTACCATTCACCAGTCCCAGCAGAATGTCCAGGATCCTGTGCCTCCACCACCCCCAATCGTTCAAGAACTTCAGTATATGCAGAGTGAGTGGATGGGGGAATATATGAGTAAACGGGTCTTTCTTGAAGGCATTGTTCATTTTATATTTCTACCTATCATGCTCCTGGTTATTTTATATCCATAGTGAGAAATACACCCTATGGTCGTTTGGATGTTCTTCCTTCAAACAAAGACTAATCAAAACAAACCAAAGCAAGTTGGGAATGGTAATTGGTCAAGGAAGAAGGAAAGCAACAACAACAAAAAAAACCCACAATGGACTAAACCAGTTTAATACTAGCTCACATTTACAAAATAAATAACATAATTCATACATTTGTATTTAAAACTTTGAAAGAGACCACCAAAGTAATTGCTTTTCTAAAATATTTTGGACACAGGGCATAAGTTGAATGATAAATACTTTCAAATTCATTGACTTGTTAGGGGTTTAGAACACTCCATTTTGCAAAACTTCCCATATGTTCTTCTTAAGAAAGTAATTTTTGTTTGGTTTTTTGCTTTCTGTTTTTGCTTTTGTTTATATGTCAGTTTGATTAGGCCAGAAAAACACTCTAAATAAAACTTTGGTTACATCAGAAAAAAATCTAAATCAATCAAGAAGAATGATAGCTGAAGATCTACAGAAGTCTATAGGTCTGTACCAAGCTTTGGACACAATCACATTATAAGAAAAGGAGATATTATTAAGGTATTGAAAGAAAGTAAGTTTGATGTAAATTTTTTATCCCACAAATATTCTTCTAAGCCCACAAAACATTATCAACATTTCCACCTGTACTGTATCTTGAGTTCCTTGCTGTATAAAATGAATACAGAAAATATTTCTAGAGAAAATATCACTAAGGAAATTAACCAGTCAAGGGATATTAGATGTACAAATCATAAAATATTTTGGTAAAATTTATTGTTAGTTAATAAATTTTCTTTTAAGGACATTTTTTACTCATTATTAACATGAACAAAAATTGTACAAAAATAACAAATGTGTATTGATGTATCTAGAATAAACATTTCAATATATATAACAAACTTTTTAAAAAAGGAGATCCTGATATTCTGTGCCCTAATTAGTAAATAACTTAGGAACAATCAATGCTTCTCATAATTCCTGTAGAAACAACCTTCACACAAAATCATTTTTAAAAATTCAGAAAAGCAAATGCAGTTGATTTCATATTTTATCCTACAGACATGTGGTAAATTTCTTTATATAGCCCTTTGTTATAGCCTCTGAGTTTAAAACCATGAACAGCTGGAATAAATTAAATATTTCTATAAAAACTACATCCAGTAATGCAACAAACCTAATATTTGTGGTTTTCATAGCATAAGTTCTATACATAATATTAAAAGTAATCATTTGCTGGCTGTGTTCAGAGAGACATTGGCTTCTGATTGCTTTTGTCTGTAATGTCTCTACATATTTTAATGTTTAAAGTATGGTAGCTTCATAAAACAGGTAGTGAATATTTTCTTTATATCTCTGAGAATTTTGTGTGTGTGTTTGTACAAATGCATGTAAATTTGGCTTTCATTCCTTCTTGGATGTTTTGAAAAATATTCCAGAAAAGCATCTAGAATTCAATATTCTGTCTGTAAATGAGTTTTTAGAATAATTTTTTTAAATGGTTAAAGTCATTGCGAGAATACTCCAATTTCATTTCTTTTTGTATCGGTTTCAGTAAATCATGTTTTCCAGATACTTTTTTCATTTTAATTAAGTTAAATCTATTTGTGTAACGTATCTGATAGGTTATGAATTTCCTAATCCTACAGAATTTATGTTTTCTTTCTTCATTTCTTCTTTACTTTAAAACAAGGTTTGTGCTAGTACTTGTGTTTGCACTTGTGGGCCCTTTGGTCTTAAACTTGCTTCCTTAAATTAAAGGAATTAAATTAAGTGGCTGCTCAGCCACTTAAGCCATGCCTCTGGTCTGACATTTTGCTGATGAATTAGAGACAGAGTCCCGTAGATTTTTCTGCACCAGCTGACTTTGAGCCATGCTCCTCTAACTCTCAACTTCCTGAATAGGTAGCATGACATGTGTGAGTCCTTTGCAGTATTTTTGTATCACTTGTGGTATTTTGGTATTACTGTGGTCCCTCACTTTTGCCCATCACTTCTTCCTCTCTGACCCTTGCAGTTCAGCATTTTCAAATTTCTTTTCCTAGAAGAACAACTTGTGAATTGATTTTATCTCTTTAACTGTATGATAGTTTTTTTTTCACTCTGTCAGCTTTTGCTAATATATTTTTATGACCTAGATTTTTTAGATGTAGCTTAATGTTTGTTTCTGAATTCGTGTTTCTTTTTCCCTAGGTTGGCTTCAGATCATAATTTCCCCTACCTCTGTCTACTCTGTAGCTAGGACTGAAGGCATGCAAGATCATACACGGCTTTTGTTCCCTTCGTAACATACAATGATAGGACTGTAAATGTTCTTGAGCTTATGTAAATTATCTGTATTTTTCTTATCATTTAAAATGTTTTCTAATTTTCATTGAGATTTATTTTGCCACTCACCAATTATTAAGTTACTGTGTGATTTGAAAACATTTGGAAAATTTTAAGGTGTCCTTTTCCGATTGGTTTTAAGTTTAGTTAAATTGATATCAAAATTTGCTGTTTCAATACCTTAAAATTTGTCCACACTTGTAAGAAAACATATGGCACATTTGAATAAATGTTAAATGTGCCTGTCAAAAATAATGCATTTTGTAGTTATTAAGTGCAATGTTCTAGTTCTACATATGTCAGAAAGGTTGAATTCCTTACGAGAAATTATTAAAGACTCTTAATTTGTAATATTTTTTCTGTTTCTGCCAGTGCTATACGAAAATGGATAAAAGAAACTCCCAGTTTCAGCATATACAGCATATATATTTCCACCTTGTATACAAATACAAAAGTACAAATACATGTCAAATACTCACAGTATATTGTTTGTCTCAGCATCAAGAAAATACTCCTATATCACTTCCTCCTTTGTTCTTTTAAACAAAATTGATTTCCTCTTTACATACTATTGCTACTCTAGCTTTCTTCAATTGTTTGGTATGTTGATTATTTTTCAAATTTTCTTTAAGCATTTTTTTATATAAGGCATTTAATTACTTGATATATTCTCCACTTTTTTTTTTCTTTTCTTTGTTTTTTTTTTTTTTTTCCAGTCTTGGGCCTTGGACTCAGGGTCTGAGCACTGTCCCTGGCTTCTTCCCGCTCAAGGCTAGCACTCTGCCACTTGAGCCACAGCGCCACTTCTGGCCGTTTTCTGTATATGTGGTGCTGGGGAATTGAACCCAGGGCCTCAGGGCCTCATGTATAAGAGGCAAGCACTCTTGCCACTAGGCCAATTCCCAGCCCCTATTCTCCACTTTTTTATACTTTTTTTTCTTTACTGTCAAAGTGAAGTAGAGAGGGGTTACAGTTTCATATATAAGGCAGTGAGTAGATTTCTTGTTCAACTTGTTACCTCCTCCCTCATCCCCGCCCCCTCCCCCGTCTCTCCCTTCTCCCCCCTTCCCTCTCCCCATCATGAGTTGTACAGTTGTTTACACCATATGGTTTTGAAAGTATTGCTTTTGGAATCGTTTGTCTTTTTATCTTTTGTCTCTCCATTTTGGTATTCCCTTTCCCTTCCCTAATTCTAATACCGGTATATGCAGTATCCAGGGTACTAAGATCAGATACAGGGATAGCACGGGTACAACTACAGGAAGGGAATATGAGAGAAAAGAAAAAAAAACGTGTACTGTTTCACATGGCATGTTTGAGGTCATGCCATTTAATCCAGTCTTTCTTTGAATTTTCGTGATTCTAGATTTTTTTACTTAGAAAGTTTTGACGTGTCCCTAGGAGCCCTAGGAGATAATCACAAGGGCTCCATAGCAATGTGCACATTATCATATAAACTGTTTAACCAAAGGAATCCCATTAAATGGAAACAAGGTATTTTTTTATTTTACTTTTTTGCATTTTTTTCTATTTTTCCCCCTTTGTCACAGTTTCTGATTTCTGCACCCTTTGTATAGTATGTAAAAGTTTCTGATTTGGAGAAGGTAAGGGGAAGTACAGAAATGGTGGGGCCAAGGGTAAATTAATTCAGCAGTGCTACCCACTAGAAACTACATTGAAAATTAACTATACAACTTGGCTAGTGGAGAGAGGGAGGGCAAAAACTGGGAGAAAATGAGGGAAGAGGTGATGTTCAAAAAGAACTGTATTCCATAACTGACTTATGCAACTGTGACCCTTTTGTGCATCAAATTCATAATAATTTTTTTAATATTGAAATGCAATGAGTATATGTCACACTGTTAGGACCAAAAATTACTCCAACAGATTATCTGCTACAAGAGGAGATAGACTAAACTCTGTGCACATATCTGCCTCTTTATGTTGAGAGAGGAATATTTTATGGAATTGTTATTTAACTAAAGACCTCATTTCACAGGATAAAATTTGAAACATTCAAGAGAGCTTTGCCTGCAGATATGTATATATATGTATATATACGTATATACACATACATATATACATATATACATATATATACATATGGGAGATTTGGGCAAGGCTGATTATAAACCCAAAGCAGTCAGATTCCTAGAAATTAAAGTGGTGGACCACAATGTGACAAATTAAAGTGTATGCAGAATCAACTATTGAATTTCATACCAATCAGCTCCATGTATCTTGCATTTTGAGAAATATTTGTTTCTCAAACTGATATCCAGGAAATGATTGATTAATTTTATCCCTGATGCAATAACCAGAGCATAAAGAATTAGTACTACAATAAGATAATGATAAAATCCACTTAGGAAAGCTAACTCACAGTCTAACAAAAGACGTACTATGAAATGGATACTCAAACTGTGGGGAATGAGATAAAAGGAAGAGAGTAGACCAAAGAAGAGAAGAAGATGGGGAAAGTGCTGACATACAATTTAATGAATATCCTACAAAATTAAGAAAATTCAGAGAAAGTAAGATTTGGAGGCATGGTGGAGAATGATAAATGGATTGACTTTAATTAAGGCATTGTATGCATGAGTTGATTTGTTGACTGGCAACTTCTTTGTACCACTTCTTAAAGATGATACAACTATATTTTAAAAATTAAATGAATTTATGAAATGACAATAAAAGGTGCATATCAAGGTGCTTTATAAATTAAAAATTTCCAGTTAGATTAGACAGATGGACTGAAAGTTCAGTTATGAAATAATATTCTGTATAGTAATCAGACAATGAATTCACAACAATAACGATCAAAGAATAATTTAGCAGAGGGATTTCACATGGTTGAAGTAGATAGAAAACTAAAGATCGGAAAGAGACATTTGGAGGATGAGAAGTTAAACAAAAGAGGTTGCTAGCATGGACCAGAAATCATGGATAACTCTTGTTATCCCAGCTGTTCAAGAGGGAGAGATGAGGAGGACCATAGTTTCAGGTCAGCAGCGTGAAAATTAGCCAGTTTTGATCAAACAATAAACTGACTATGATAGCATGCTCCTGAAATTCCCAATACTTAGAGCATCAGTTGCAAGACTCTAGCCTAAACCAGACCCCAAATTTAAGACCCAACCTGACAAATGTCTATTGCAGAGGAGTGGTTGTGATTGTGGCTCAAGTAGCAGTATGCAGCCCAGAAAGGCACGGCCCTTGAGTTCATCACTTAGTACCAGCAATAAATAAATAAATAAGCAAATAATAAACTGCAAGACAGATAAGAATTGAAGCAAAACTACATCATTACCTGATAATGAAGAAAGAAAATACCTTCTTAATTCATCACTTTTTTTTTCTTTAAATTATAATCACAAGACTGGTTAGCACATGCAATCATCTAATAGAACAGGAAGCAGCAATGCAAAAGTCCAGTTGAGGCTGGGAATGTGGCCTAGTGGTAGAGCTTGCCTTGCATTTATGAAGCCCTTGGTTTCATTCCTCAGTACCACATAAACAGAAAAGGGCAGAAGTGTTGCTGTGGCTCAAGTGGTAGAGTGCTAGCCTTGAGCAAAAGAAGCTCAGAGACAGTGCCCAGGCCCTGAGTCCAAGCCCCAGGACTGGCAAGAAACAAAGTCAAGCTGAAGAAAAACTGAAACTAAGAATAACCGTTTCCTCAGTTTGTGCCTGAGAGAGGGTATAAGTAAAAATTTCTTTAATTTTATGTTATTTAAAGTAATATTTTAATTTCTGAGATTATATTTTACATAAAATTTTAGTTCGTTAAGCAGCAATAGCAAAATAAGTCATGAAAATTACATTTTCAATAGATTAAAACATCTATCTCTTCTTGAGCTCTGTGTGTGTGTGTATGTGTGTGTTTGTGTGTGATTAAAGATAATTGTTTCAATGTCTTTCCTGCCTCAGCTGGATTTCAAATGTGATCCTCAGATCTCAGCCTCCTGAGTAGCTAAGATTACAGGCATGAAACAAGGACACCAGGCTTCTGTATATATTTTTAAAGAACCATCAAACACAAAATTTTAACTTCCTAGTTATTTTTTATATTGTTATATGTGAGATAATCTGAAATTTGTCTAAGAAAGTACCCATATTGAGAAATAAAATTAACGTGCAATTATAACCAAACATTTAGCGGTGCTTCTGTCTTTTACAATACCTTAATGATTAATTGTAGTTGAGCAATAAAGTGGGAAATAAAGAAGTGGAGATTTTTAAAGGAATATGTGTCCCATCTCTTTGAAAGATATTGGGTTCTGTTCTTTTTTATCCATATTTTTCAATTTTGAGTTGTAATGGTACGTATCATGTAGGTAACACCAATTCCAGCTACCCTAGAAGTTAAGACTGCCATGATAATAGGGGGAAATGGGACCAACTGAAAATAGACAGGAACCCAGAAAACCAAAGAAGAATATTTAAACGAGTAAAAGTAGAAGAGGGTTGATAACAAAATGTGAGAAATAGTTTTGTCATCCTTACATCATATTTCATTTAAAATGAAGACACAGTCACGATATTGAGGTTTGGTGTTCAGAAAATGTGCTTGAAAATTCATCATCACCTTTGCTCTCTGGATCAATTCCAAGTAGGCTGGAAAATTGTCTAAAGGACATAAACAACTAAACAATTCAGTATGATAAATATTGCCCTGATTTTTTTTTATAAACATTCAGATTACTCTCACAAGCAGACATACATTTTATGATGTTATGGTTGTTAGATTTCTCAGACACAAAGAAGCATCCGTGGCAAACTGCATGCAGTGATTTCCTACCAGCCACAGCCATTTTTGAAGGCATCATATTGTTGAAAGCAGACTGTGCAGTTTCACCTTTTATTACAAGACTCTGTGAATAAAACAGATTTGATAGCCTAGCAATAAAGAAAAATTTCTATTTAAATGAGGACAGAAGACATTGGACTGGAATTGATAGGATTATGCCACAACTGATGAGTCATATCTAATGACACAGTCTAGTGCTCCTGAAGCAAATCTGAGGACAGGAATGAGAGAAATTCAATCAGGATTTGGGGAGAGAGGCGAGGCAGGCAGAATACATCCATGTATTCTAACCATGCATTGTGGAAAATTGCTTGATTTCACACAAAACAAAGGTCTTAGGGGGTGAGAGAAGATTAAATATGATAAAACTTTAACAAATAAAATTGAGCACAAGAAAACATCGTACCCTGTGACACAAAACTAAAAAAGACAAATAGAGCCAGCAGTTGAAAGGATTTGGCACACAGATTTTGTTTGATGTTCATACGTGGAATACTGAGTAGAAATTAAAAATTATGATTTTTTAAGCAGAACTACTTCTGCTTCTAATAACATTTAAAATCATTCAATACTGACATTTTGTTTTTCCCGGTTTTGTTCTTCCTTATTAAAGTTAGTCTACTATCCTATCTAACAGTTTTCTATCTTAGATAACTTGCATACCGTATCACAACACGTGAGCTTAATCATTTGTTTGCTCTCCCTGAAGAAACCTCTGAGGGAGTAAATTGTTTCTTTTATATCTTCATCTTTGAGTCTGAGTAGAGCAGCTTGCCCATTTTAGTGGCGATGTCATACATGTGGAATGTCTGTGGAGTATGCCGGGAAGCTGAATGGGGAGTTTCAAGCCCACAAGCTGGGCTCCTTGGGAGGTAGAGATCAGGGATCAGATTTCCAGACTGGCCTGGGCATAGACCTTGAAGAGACTTGTCGTTCAATGGCTTGTGTCCGTCATCCCAGCTACAGGGTCAGCACAACGGCTGGGTGGAGCGGTGCACTCAAGTAGGACAAACACACGGTAGAAGAGGAGTTGGCTCAGGACTAAAAGAAGACATTATCTTGAATACAATCAGAGCAAAAGGGGTTGGGGAAAAAAGAAAGGGGGGGGGGGGGTTGGAGATGTGGCTCAAGTGGTCAGAGCACCTCTCCAGTAAGCATTAGGTCATGACTTCAGTCTCAGGCACCTCAAAGAAAAGAGGTACATGAGAGAAAAAAAAAATATTGGATGCTAAAAGAGTGCAAGGTATTTACAATAGGAACCCCTGTAGTGTTTTTATTCTTAGAGCAAAGCAATTACTATTAGACTACGCTAATGCAAATTTCTAAATTGGAGACCCAAACATAAGGAGTGGATGGGAAACTTTAACTTACCCTGCCATAGTCAGGCCCAGCAGACAGGTGTGAGGAGGAGAAAAGCAAGATCAAAGACAACAGATTCTGAAATCCTCTGATACTTGTGTCCTGAGCCTTTCTTGGATTTTTGATATAAAAACTGGTTTTAGGTCACTTGTCTATTCTTACATAATCTAGACAACCACAGCCACAGTTGATTTAGGCTGTAATGCCTATAGACTCTTCTTTTAAATCAGTAGGGAAAAAATAATTGGAATTTAAAAGAACAACTAGGGAAATTTCTCTTCCCCTCAGGGTTTCCCACATCTGATCTTTTCCTTTTACGATTTTACTATTTCCAATTCACTTTTAGGAGATGGGTCAGGATACCAGATATGATCAAATATTCTTGAAAGCAAGAACTGTTGAACAGATCTCCTACAAAAATTATAACCATGTAATTTACTCTGTATGTCACTTTGACAATAAAGGGAAAAAAAATTAAAAAGTATAACCAAAGATGCAATTCTCATTACTTTTATGTTAAACCTTAGTTAGGTTGTATTTTTGATCCACAGAGAAATTAACTTTACGAAAAAATATCAAAAGTCCCAAATATTTGTACTTGAGTCACTCACCTTAATGAGCATTATGTTATTAATAGAAGAAATATATTCCTAAGCCATATGCAAATATACTTTTAAAATGCATTTCTCCCCCTCAAAAGACTGACATACATACTCCAAATACATATGACAATAGTTTTATTTTTCTGATTTTCATAGTTAACCACTAATCTTTACCTCAGAACATTCTCTTTTATAGCATATCTGGGTTTTTTTTTTGCTGTTTTAATGCAAATATTCTGTGTTTTCTATGAGACTCAAGAAACATCTACATAATTCCTCTCCATCCCTTTCAGTTGGTTAGCTTTGATAGTAGCTACACAGGCTTGAATTGAAACCAGGACTAAGTTTTCAGCAGATGTGGGAAACTGTCTGCCTTTAGAAGGAGAGGTGCGTGAACTGTGGGTTTTTATTAAGATGTAGGGTGGTTGCCTTTGTTAGTGATCTTCAACAACGTGCCTCTGAAATACTTCATGTGATAACACAGGGCTATTGACTCTGGACAAAGTCACTTTCAGGAATGGTTTTATTACAATGAATAGATGTGCTGACTCTAAAGTGCCATGCTTGCCCTTTATGAGAACAGTAAAGTAGATTAGTTGGCATGCATCCTTCCTTTGCTCATTACAAGCGGTATATGTTTAGGGATATTTTGAACATTTTAATCCAGATGATGTTATTTTCAGGATAAAAAAAAACCTGGGACAATTTTCATATAAGCAAGGCAAAGGAAAACACTGAAGTTGCTTAATAAAAATTCAATCATGAAAACACATTTGAATACATTTGTTTAGCAATAGCAATACTAACTTAATGATCTTCACACTTTTCCCAGAGAGATTTCACATTATGATAAGCCTTACAAAATGATGAATTCTGGAAAAAAATAGAAAAAATTTATAAAGTTTTAAATGACAGACAATATTGGCTCAATGGTGTTCTGACTGAGTTTTGTAACCCTGTAAGATGCAAATATGTTCAAAGACATAGGCAGAAATCTCAAATATGATGTGCGGTTCATATATCTTGGGAAGCAGAGAAAAAGAAAATGTGCCTTAACTTGTTCAGATTTTTGGCCATCATTAGTGTTCATATTGTACACTGAATAGGTGAATTTTTTAAAATTTAATTTGATAAGAACAATTTGCATGTTATTTGTACTCATGATACTTATACAGCATTGAAACTGTCAGTTCTCTAACATTTTGTATAATGTGCATGGGAATATTGTCTTGTTAAAAAGGGCACTAAACGAAAGTTAGTAAATTTGTTCCACAAATATTAAATTTTAAAGAATGAATATTTCTAAATATTCTTCTGGAAATCTTTTCATGGGTTTACAATAAATTTTAAAAACATTTCCTTCTCATGACTGTATTATAATTACATCTATTTCTGAGAGATCCTAATAGTACTACTTCAGAAAAAAGGAAGCTAATTCTAGAGCTATCCTTGATAATTTCCCTTTAATCTTCATATTAAATATAAAACTATGTACTGCCTTCAGTTATTGTACATATAAGGAGTTTGTACCAAGAAAATGTATATATAAGGAGTTTATACCCATTTCTTATTGAGAAATTTCTCCATTACTGAAGGTCATTTGGTAGAAGGTGTTATACTCCCATTAATCAGAAAATGATTACTTTTAGGTTTCACTTCACTAGAGTTGAAAATTCTATATCAAAATTATACCTTTTTAACAGGAAAGAAAATTATGAGGTACTTTTTAACCATCAGGAAATTACACACTTATCTTTTCACATTGAAATATATGGCTCATCTAGTTAACCTCCCACATATATGTAAATATATGTATATCTAATTAATCCATATATATGTATATATATACATGTATATATATACACACACAGTGTGTGTGTGTGTGTGTGTGTGTGTGATTATTTTGTCAGTCATAGGGCTTGAACTCAGGTGCTTAGCACTGTCCCTAAGCTTTTTACCTCAAGGCTAGTGTTCTATGTCTTTGAGCCACAGTGCCACTTCTGGTTTTAAGGTGGTTAATTGGAGATAAGTGTCTCCATGTCTTTCTGCCCTCTCTGGCTTTGAATAGCAATCCTCAGATATCAACCTCCTGAATAGCTGCTGCTACAAGCACAAGCCCTAGCACCCAAAAGATCAAATGTATGTTGAATCTACCAGAACTGCTGATAGGACAGTATAAACATACTCCATCAAATTTCTACAAAGAGGAATCTATTTCCCTGTTACATTTTTTTCTTGCAGACAAAATATGATATAAAAAATGTCAACGTAAGTGTGTGGTGATTAAGAGAAGCAATGAACTAACGCCATGATTGATAGGTTAAAGACAACACGAGTGTGATCTTTGTGTCAGTATGAGACAAGCCCACACTTCGGATGAGGAAACATTAATACTTTTATTCAGAGGCCTGTGGATCCTTTCTCTTGATTGATTCTTCTAAATTAAGCCATTGGATGCTCAGAAAAGTCAGATCTGGTGTAGCCAATTCTATACATTGTAAAACTGTCAACTAATCAATATATCACAATACCATTCCAATGTAGAAGATGTTAAAAGAATGATCTATGTGATACAGATATGTAAGAACTAAAATGTAAAAACTGTTTTCATAAAAGTAAATTTTGAAGTGAAGAAATGATAACATTAATTCCTTTATCAGTTTCTTAGTGAGTTGCTAATACAATTTAAATGAAAATAGTGCTAAAATTCAGTTTTACAGTAGTGCATCGTTATATCAGGATATCAACAAATTAGTATGAGAATCATTTATATTTTGATTTTAAACTTTAAAGCAGCATTATCTATACACAATGGAATTCTATGCATCTACTAGAAGGAATGACTCGGCCCTATTTGTGAGGAAATGAAAAGACTTGGAAAAAAATCATACTAAGTGAAGTGAGCCATTCCCTAAGAAACATAAACTCTAGGGTTTCACTCATTGGAATCAATTAGAACTTGTGTAGGATAGCCCTAGCAGAAGATCACAATAGCTCAATAGCTAGTGCCTCTGGCCTGGTTTACCTGTGTGACTAAGATATCAGTATATGGGCCCACAGATGTAGGTACTCAAATTCAGAACATAGTTATTAATGAATGAGGAAAGACACCCCCCCCCCCAATATACTTATTTCTTCCACCTTGCACAGGTTTTCCTGGCTCCTATGTCTATTAGGATATAGGACATATATTCATTTGAAAGGAAGAGTACTTCAAAGCTATGTTGCTAAGAAAAGTAGTGAGGGAGGGAGCAAAACTGTCCTTTGGTCGGGAGTACTAATATTTGCTCAAATAGGATCATAATTTAAAATTTAATTTAGAGCTTATATCTATCTAATATGTCTTCTTAGTCAATGATGTAAGCTAAGAAAAGACAAGTGACATTTGTTTCAACATTAAATCCAATTTGGGGTTGAGAATTATTAATGTTGAAATATTTAATAAGATTATTTGAAATTCCTTTTCTTAGGGATATTTTTCAGATTAAGGACACTGTAGAATTTATTTTCATTGATAAAGATGCACTGCATTTATAAATTGTTTTATTGAACATTGCAATTATAAACTGCTTTGTTGAATGTCACTCCTTTGTACAAGTATTTAAAGATAATATGTATATATAAAGAAGAATAAAAATTTACATTTCAAAATTTTTCAGCAAAAAACCCATCAATAGCTCAATAGGAATGTATATATGATCACAAACGTGAAATGAATTACACGATGTGGAAATAAATGCTTTATTTTTGGCGTCCTTATTTCTAACGTTCTCTATGAAATTATGCCTTTTTTTTGTCTTTCTTCCCTATGCTTTTACCCCTTTTGTCACTGTAACTGACTTTGGTACACTGGGTATGGTATGTACATTTATTAGAACTAGGGAAGGGAAACACCAAAATGGAGTGATGAAGGGTAAAAGGTGAACCAATGAAACAGCAATACTTACAGGACCATATTTTGTAAACCAACTGTGGAACTCAGGGGAGGGTGGGGCGGGAACCAGGAAGGGGGGAAGGTAAGAGAAAAATGAGGGAGGAGGTAAAAAGTTTGATAAGAAATGTACTCACTGCCATATGTATATATACATACGTGTGTGTGTGTGTGTGTGTGTGTGTGTGTAACTGTAACCATTATAAAATATAAAACCCTATGATGGTAGAAATTTCTGTTCTGTAGTATATCAAGTTCTTGAAAAGTTGTTAAATAACCAATAAAATAAAATTTATTTTAATTTTGATCAATTTAAACGTAAGTATAGGCTGGGAATGTGGCTTAGCGGTAGAGTGCTTGCCTAGCATGCTTGAAGTCCTGGGTCCATTTCTCAGTTCCACATAAACAGAAAAGGCTGGAAGTGGCTCTGTGTCTCAAGTGGTACAGTGCTAGCCTTGAGCAAAATGAAGCCAGGGACAGAGCTCAGGCCTTGAGTTTAAGCGCCAGGACTGGCAAAAACAAAACAAAACAAAACAAAAAATCTTAAGTATAAATATTCATGTACATCAGCTAGATACGGTATTATCAGGGTAGCTCTAAGCATTAAAAAGACAAAAAGGGTATACCTATTGGGCTCTTGTGATCCTCTGCTGTAACTTGCCTAAACCTGTACTAATTACTCCCAATAAGGGAGACCATAGAGTCCATGTTTCTTTGGGTCTGGCTCACTTCACTTAGTATAATTTTTTCCAAGTCCTTCCATTTCCTTACAAAAGGGGCAATGTCATTCTTTCTGATAGAGGCATAAAATTCCATTGTGTATATGTACCACATTTTCCTGATCCATTCGTCTACGGAGGGGCATCTGGGTTGGTTCCAGATTCTAGCTATGACAAATTGCGCTGCCATGAACATTGTTGTGCTGGTGGCTTTTCTGTGAATTTGTTTGTGGTCTTTTGGATAGATACCCAAAAGTGGGGCTGCAGGGTAATAGGAGAGTTCTATATTTAGCCTTCTGCAGAATCTCCATACTGCTTGCCAGAGTGGCTGAACCAGTTTACATTCCCACCAACAATGAAGTAGGGTTCCCTTTTGGCCACATCCCCTCCAACAATTGTTATTGTTAGTTTTCTTGCTATATGACATTCTTACCAGGGTATATATCATGGTTGTAATTACTTTCAAAGTACCATGTGAATCTGTAGCATCTATTATAGATGATGTTCTTGTATCACCTTCCTGTGGTTGTACCTACACTATCTCTGTAATCTTATCTGAGTATATTGGAAACCATGTATACTGGTATTAGAACTAGGAAATTGAAAGGGAATACCAAATTTGAGAGACTCAGGGTAAAAAAAGAAAAACAACTACAAAAGCAATACTTGCAATACTGTTTGGTGTAAGTGAACTGAACACCTCATGGGGGGAAATAATTTGCAGGGAATATTTTCATATTTCTCTATCCACATATTATCTAAAACTGAAACTCATTTATATTCACTGTACATTTGCAAACATAGATATCTATAATATAGTCATAATGGTGTTACTGAATTATGGTACAGGTATAATGTCAAAGCCCTGTAGGCTCATGAATAGGATATTTCTTACCCAATGAAATAATACCTATTCACAGATCGCACTTGCACCTCAGCACGTATAAGCTTATATCAGTATTTCTATGATTTTCAGTGTCCTCCATAGCATGCCTATGTCATCGACTTTTACAGTCGGCATTTGGCTTACTTCAAATATGGATATTACAAATAAGTAAAATAATTTATATCTTTATGAACTTATTTGATATGAAAAACATAAAATACAAAAATCTACCATGAAATAAACAAATGATATGAAATTCAAATACTAACAATCTAGTCAATATTCAAATTATTTCATTTCAAAGTAAATTTTAATCCTGAAATGAAAGTTGAGATTAGAGTAGAAACGAACAGCTAGATCCATAAAAATAAGCCTTTAGACATTACGAATGTATTACTTTTTACAGAAGATGTAGTTTCCTTCTTAATTATTTGAAAACTGTGTTTTCTCTACACAGGGTTTGCCCTTGGTATCTATTTTTCGCATAGTGCTTATGAGACTGGTGACACGCACCCACCAAAGTGGAAATGCCCACTCTCTCCTTTCATCATTGGCAGGTGCCCTGCCCTGCCTAATGTTTGAAACAATCATCCGATTACCATTCAGAGAATCTCCAGTGGAATTGTGGGCAATACAATTTTTACCTATGAATACAGAGAATTTGAATCTCTGCGAGTTTACCACCTGAGACAAGAGCTTCAAAAATAGGACTTCGGAAATGTCCATTTCAGAATGATGCAATTCTACAAATAGGAATAGCAAGTTATTTCAGCTTAATAAGAACTCCACTTTGTTTTTAACACTGTCACCTCTTCCCTTGTTTTCTCAGGTTTTGGCTCCTGCTGCCATCCCCGCTACCCCACCCTAGGTTGTAGAGTTCATTTTCAACAGAGTGTCTAGTGATTATCACTGCTACATTTGTTCACCCTTTGTCCCACCTTTTCTGCCTCCCCCTCCTACACACTCCGCAAAGAGATAAACTTACATATAAGACACAAGAAAATGAAAACAAAAAGAACAACAAAGGGCAAGAAGAAAATAACAACAAAAAGCCACTTTTGTTTCCACTTCTTGGAGTTCATTTCAACCAACTTCATTTTATATGATCATATGCATATAACTATTGAGCCTTTATGATCCTCTCCTAAGAATATCCTGCTGTGTTCCTACTGTGTGAATGTCCAGGGTCTTGTATCATGTCCAAGTATATTTAAAATGATTTTTCAGGTCTTTCCACTTCCTTATGAATGGGACAATGTCAATCTTTCTGATAGAAGCATAGAGTTCCATTGTGTATATATACAGCATTTTCTTGATCCATTCATCTACTGATGGGCATCTAGGATGATTCTCTATCTTGGCTATGGTAAATAATGGCTGCAGTAATCGTGGTTGTGCTTGTGACTATAGTGTGCTCTGGTTTGTGGCTTATGCAATAAATGTCAGCAGTAGAAGACCTGGGTCAGAGGGGAGCTCTATATTCATTCTTTTGAAGAACCTCCATATTGTTTTCCAGAAAGGTTTATATTCCTATCAACAGTGCAGTAGATTCCCTATGGGCCACATCCCAGACAGCATCATTTATTACGAGTTTTCTTCATTACAGTCATTCTATAACTGTGTTGAAGTGGAATCTCAATGTTTAGATTTGCATTACTTATATGGCCAGAGATACTGAACATGTGTGTGTGTGTGTGTGTGTGTGTGTGTGTGTGTGTGTGTGTGTTTATTGGCCATTCTTACTTCTGAGAAGTCTCTTTTTAAGACTTTAGCCCATTGATTAATTGTTTTTTTTTTCTTTTTGAGGGCTTATTTGATGGTGGGGGAATAATATTTTTTAGCTGTAAGTACATTTCAGATAGGAAGTCTTTTTCTGGTGCATTTTTCTTCGTCCAATCTGTGGGCTTTCCAGTTATCCTGGCTACCTATGTCCTTTGTCCGAGAGAAACTTCACTTTGATGCAATGCCATTTATCAAGTCTTTCTTTGATTTGTTTTGGAAAAGTTAAGCAAACGAAATTCTTCTCAAGCAGAATTTCTTTCTCTTTAACTTCTTTCCGCTTAATTTTGTTTACACCATCCACCCAGTATATTCTAATAATAATTCTAGTGATAATTAGTTTCTTGTCACAAACAGTACAGAGGCAAGACTACAATGAACTAATTTTATCTTACTTTGGAAAGCATATGTATAAATTTTATAAATTTAGATCCTTTCTATTGATTCGATGACTCAACGCTTAAAATATCAGAAGTCAAATAATTATACAATTATTTCTCACTTTTGAGGTCCTAAAAGATTAGAATAAAGCAATACCATGAGGCCTCAAGATAAGGAGGAATTTTTTTTTTAAACTTAGAAAACCAACTGGTCTACCTCTGCTTTACTAGGGGAGCTGCACCTTTGCATTCTTTTAAGTGAAATAAGCCTTTTCTCTGTACATATGGCATTGGTTTGACAGAAAGCTTTACTATGTGAAAGACAACAAATGTAATGTGGTCAGCCTTAGGATTTACATGTATCAGCCTTTCATACTAGAGCTCCAATTTAGGAATATTTTAAGGGATCTGATGCAATGCAGATTTTGAAGTTTTAGGATGTAATTACTTTAAAATCTTTCCCTTTTTGAATCACTGTCTTGGGGTTTAAGCACACATTTATAATGTCCTTTTAGTTCTAAAATGTTCTGCTTCAACTTTGTAGCACAGCTGGGAGGAACTGAAGCCTTAGCTGAAAGTTCCAGGTAAAATATGAAAACTTATTAATAATTATAAGAGTTCATGCATTTTACAGAGGTTAATCAGAGGTTTTAAATCTCTAAAGCGTCCTTTAATAAAGGATGGGCTAGGTAAATTTTGTCATATCATAAACTTAAATATTAAGCAAAGAAGAAAAATGGCAAGATGGACAGGACTAAGTTGGAGAACAGAAAATATAGGAGGAGGAAGATGAGAAAAATTATTTCCAAATGTATCTAAATGAAAGAAAGAAGAGGAAACGTAGATGGAAGAGAAAAGAATGGGAGGGAAAAGGAAGAAAGGAACATGTTCCATGTTCAGATATGTTTGCAAATGCCTGCACAAAGCGTAAGCGATGGATATCAAAGGTCAGGGGAAATGGTCTAGCAGACAGAGGATTCCGTTCAGGCAAAATACCTAGTACAGTGGCTTGGGAAATTTGGCCATGCATGTGTTTCACATTTCCCATCCAAATTGGGATGTTAAATAAATATATAAGATATATTTATATAATATATATGATATGTATAGACATATATGTTTTTGCTACCTTTTAAGGCACATTAGCAAGACAGGTAAGTGCATAGGGTATCTTGAATTTAATCAGAAGATAACAGATATGTAACACTAGGATATTACCATTGCAGTACATTGATGTTAGTCACTTCTCTTCTAATAATCATTTTCTTTTATGTTAAGTGAAGTAACTCCAGTCTAGAGAGACAAAAGTTACATGTTTTCCCTCCTACGTAGAAGCTAGAATCCATTTATGAACATATAAGTAAACATGTTGGGTAGTATGTAAATACATACAAATGAATTAAGTGAAATTACTTTCGCAAGGAAGAATTCAAGCAATGTGATTCCTTAGAAAGACAAAGTCCAAGTTCAAAATAAAAATCAGGAAATGAGTACTTGGGGGGGCATGGAATGAGGGACAAGTAGTGATGAATCCGAGAAGGGGGAGAGGATTATAATCAAGAATTCCATGTATGTACACCAAATTAAGAAGAGGGAATGAAGGAGAGTGTAGGGATGGATGAGAATGTTGAAAGCAGTGACAGTGATCAAATTGTATTGAATCCATAAAGTTCTTTGTTAAATGGCAACTCCTGTGTGCTTAAAATAATATATGTTAAAAGGCAAAGAAAACAGTATTTTCCCTGTGGTTTTTTTTTTTAGCAACTTCAGTTTTTAAGAATTTATCTCTTTTATTTCTAACTCATGGATATATTTTCATACCTTGTTCCTCCTGGAAACTTACTCTTAACTGGTAATAAAAGTTATACTATAATTTAGATTGAAATCACTACATTTATTGAGTAATGCTGTAATTCCCTTTATCTTTCATTGCATTGCACACACACTTACACACACACACACACATCTCTGTGAGGAAGATAACATTATCCCTCACTTATAACGGACTACAGTGAAGCTGACCATGTCAAAGGAATGACCAATATCTACGTCTCTATGCTAGAATATAAATGCAGTTGGGGCTGATGTCAGAGCTTATGCTGGTCCCTCACACAAGGCTGTACACCCCACTTATGACACGGGTGTTTTTTTGTTTTTTTTTTTTACATCCTCTGGCTGTCACTGATGCTCATTTATGGCCCTAGCACGGACATCTCACCCAACATTGAGATGTGTGTCTCTGGTTCTGCCAATGCAACACACAGCCACGAGTCCTAGTGCTTACCCTGTGCAGTGGACTGCAGCGTTCTCCTTGACTCTGCTGCATCTTAGCCAACAGAATACATCAGAGAAAACCAGACAGGGAGCAAACTGTGCCACTGCAAGCCTCCCCTGGCCACCACTGCTACTGCCGCAAGTTCTTATCGTTAGCAGCACCTGTGCGCTTCATGGCATCTCTTTACAAACAAAGACCCACAGACGTATAATTGCCTTCACTTTCACTTCTTTTGTTGGTCGGCTTGCTTTGCAGGCAAAGATGAGCTCTTCAGAGTCCCATGTCAAGAGGGTCCCTTCACTGAGTCCTTGCTCTCTAGTCTTCTATTTAGTCCATAAACTGGATTTTAATCTCAGGTATTCTCACCTCCAGTTGGCACCGCTGTTGTACATACTGATCCCCAATTCCCTCTCAAGAAACTCTGATTCAAGTGGGCTAGTGTCAAGCACACTCATTGGTATATGTAAACCCCCTTTGGCCATTATTGCCCAACTGGGCTTTACATGTAGGGAACGTTCCGTACTTCCAGGCCAACATTCCTCTTCCACTCTTGTAAGATTCTTTTTCAGAATGGAAATTCTCTCAAGTCCCACCTTCTAACTCGCTGGAATGGCATGCGTGTGCGTGCACATCAACAAAGACAAATTTTTTTTTTTAATATCACAGATGCTTCTAATGTTCAGCGAAAATTAAAAAGCACCAGAATGAGTTCTAGTATCAAGGTCATGAAGTGTACAAACCACCAAGGGAACGACTTTTAAATACCACTATAAATGCACTATAAGTCCATTTCAATGGAATGAGAATTTCTGACCTCAGACCTCACAAATTAGTAGGTTTTAAAGCTTTTCAAATGATGTTTCTAAATAAGAAAGATTGAAAGTTTTCAATGCAATATTTCTTTTTCTTTTTCTGGACTTGCTGGGGTTTGCCTGCTTTTTCTAGGCAAGCCCTCTAGCACTTAAAATCTCAGGCCTTCTCACTTTAATTATTTTATCAATAGGGTCTTGTACTCCTTGATTATCCTAGTGTTTCTTCTCTTTTAGCTGGATTAGAGATGTGCACATCTGTGTCCAGTTTGTTCTTTGAAATAGAGCTGACTGACTTTTACCTGTTTGGCATTGAACTAGAATCTTCCTATCACTACCAAGGAGATGAGATTACAGGCATGAACCACCTTTGTTGGCTGTTTCTAGAAAAGGAGAAGGGGAATGCTCTAGTGATGATGTGCTGTTGGCCCATTTTGTTTATATGATTGGTTGGGGTTTTATGTTGTTGCTAAGATTTGAGTTTAGGGACCTAGATCCTCTTTCTTTCCTTCCTTCCTTCCTTCCTTCCTTCCTTCCTTCCTTCCTTCCTTCCTTCCTTCCTTCCTTCCTTCCTTCCTTCCTTCCATTTTCTTTCTAGCTTTTTTGAGATGGGCTTATCCTTTATCCCCAAGTGCATGTGTAGACCATGATCCACGTATATGTAGGCTGTCCTGGGTGACAAGTGCCTCCACCATATATGGCTACTCTCTGACATGATAAATCTTTTAATTTTCTGTTTTGGTTGGCCTGAAACCTCAGTCTTCCAAATTCCAACCTCAAATGTAGCTTAGAATAACACACAGGCATAGCACCAAGCTGGGGCATGAAAATGGGAGCACATAAACTTATCTTCCCCAGTTGGCTTTCAACTATGGTCCTAGTGTTTATTATTAGCTTCTCAGTTAGCTGATAGGACACACACATTTTGCTACATGTAATCTCAGTCAATTTCTCATGTAAGTGTATAGATCAGGTGGAATTCTGACTTCATCCTTAATTCCTTCTCACTTCACAAGCAATTAAAAGCTAAGTTCTCTACACTGTTTGTAATATATTCGTAAATAACACCTCTTGCACATCTAGTAGAATTTTAAACAGAACATGTACAAAAGCAATCAAATGAAACTGTATTTCTAACCTTAGCAAGGGTGGCACAGTTTAGAATATCATTTTGACATTTTTCTTCTAGACTACACCACAGACAAAAATCAATATTTCCTTGAATGAAGCTAACATATTTGAATAATATAATTTTTAAAAAATGATCTGGTAATGTTTTTTTAATTGTGTCCATCTTTTTGCTATCAAGGTAAATCATTGCTTAATAGTTTAGATTTTTATACATTATGTAGGCTTTATACAATTGTGTTGTTGGAGGAAAAGTATTTATAAACCTATTTGAAGTCTGTGTCATGAGTAAGGCACAGAATTTTCAATGCCACTGAATTTTAAAGGAAATAGACTAATTTTTTTTCAAAAAAGCACTATTACAATGGGAATGGTTTGGAGAGTCCTTGAACTTGATACATTTTAACACTTCCTTGCAATATTCTTAAGAAATATTTTAAATTTAGAGCAATAAAATGCTATGTTGACTTCTTTGTTGCAAATGTTGGTTCATATGATTTCTGAGTGTGAAAATTTCTCTTTTTTTGAGAATAATAAAACTACCTGAGTTTCCAAGATTAGTTCTCATTCTTTTTTAATTCTCTGGGTAAAAAAAAATAGTGTGCTTTCATAATATTGTAGTTCTAATGTACATTGTGATTTAGTCATTTCAAAAAAAAACAAGATTACTAATAAGAAAAATATCTCCATATTTGTACAAATATCAGAGTCACCCTTATCCATGCTTATTGTGGTAGCAGTAATAGGTAAAATTCTATCTACTTATTCCTCCATAAATATGTAAATGGACAAACAAGATACGAAAAATATAAGAATAATCTTTCAAACACAAATGGAAGCCTCGTGAATATTACTGCCACAGATTCCATCCAAGTCTAGATGTTTACCTCTTTTAAAAATTCTGTCTTTAAAACTATACAATTTTTCTTAATTTGAAGTTAATCACCTAAAATAGGTTCATCCCTTCCATTTCCTCAGCACAACCCAGTGCCTGTCTGGGAGCCTGAGCTCTAATGAGAAGCCATTCCAAACACGTACAGACAAAGCTGAGGTTTCCCTGGCAACCAGAGCAGGAAAAAGCTCTCAGAATAGTTATTCCCACCCTGACACATGAGTCCCTTTCATTTCAGTAAAGCTTCCTGTCAGAATGCATTCATCAATGTAATTTACCAACAAACTTTGAGAGATTAGATCTCTCTCTTCACAAAAACCTTAAAGTATAAAAAAAAAAATAAAAATAAAATTTGCAACCCCAAATCAAAAAGCGCTGCTGAAATTGCAGTTATGTCAAGTAATGACTCAGAAGATGTAAGGATAAGATTCTGGCATTATAGGATTCCTGGATGCAGTTACCATCACTTTGAACTGATATTAATTTTTATTTGATTTTTGTCTGAGGAAATAGAAGGCAAGTCTTTTAGGAGGAGTGGCAGGTACATTTAATCATTTCCTCTATAATTATCCTACATGATCCATAAGCACTTATTATTAAGGAGTGAAAGTTCCTAAAACCTAAATCACTACACATATTCATTGATGGTATTTTTATTAAATATTTAAACTTGCGTTAGCGATGTTTCCCAAGAAAGGCAAATTCTGAAAATAGAGTACCTTTCCAGTTGATGGAATTAAAATCACATTTCTATAGAATATGGTGCTTGAACCTATTTCTTATCTAAGCATTCAATATGAAAACAAACGTACAAAACAGGCAGCATCTTGTGTTATTCAGCATTGCGAAGGGGGAAACACATCAGGAAAGAGAAGGTACTCAACTGAAAGAATTGTCCATAAATAAAACAACTGCAACGATGTACTTGGCCTTTCTATTGGAAATCAAATCCATCTTGTTTAAAACACAACAACTAAATGTAAAACAGAAGTCCAATATCACTCTGGTACCACTTCTCACAATGCTTGCATGCACCAAATGCGGAGTTTATGGCCAGAGTGATTTTACCCTGCTTCTTCCACTGGGCATGTCATGCCTAGTTTTCAGCTTCTGTGCTAATATTGCGAGGGAACACTGCCTTTGGCTATTTCTCAAACAGTATTAAAATTACTTTATCATTGAGAAGATTATGTTCAAATGTTAAGAAAAGCATGCCTTGCCTTCCTTTTTGATCCATGGAACACTTAGTCATAGGTAGCATTTAGAATAAGAAACTATAGGTTTTAAATAACACACACACTCAAAAACACACACTATCTCTTTTCTTCTTCTTCTTCTTCTTCTTCTTCTTCTTCTTCTTCTTCTTCTTCTTCTTCTTCTTCTGTTTTTTTTTAATAAGTTTTAGCAAAAGACACATTGATAGAAAAAGCCAAGTATTTTCACTACTTTTTTTCACCTGAAGATTGCCAAGGAAACACATTTCAGGCTGTAACGTTGCATAGATCTTCAAGACTCAGAATGAATCAGGTCTCCTGTTGGGTTATGTACGTTGTATTTCTTTCCTCCCTAGTGAGATAATTCTTTGCTTATAGCTGTGGCACGTAAACACAAATATTGTCTTTCCTAGAACACTTTTGAAAAGTGAATGCCCATTTTGTTATTATTTGTGAATAATAAAATCACACATTTCATCATGGATCAAAAGTAATACAAAATGAGAGAAAAATGCTTTAAAAAGCACTCAACTTAAGATCTACATACAATATATTCGATAACTATTATCCAATTCAACAGCATATCACATATTATACATGGGTTCCCAGAAAAAAAAAATGTAGTCTGAAAAAAATCCTGACTGTTTAAATCTCAATTTTTCTTTCCACAGCTTTTTTTTTTAAAGTATAAGAAATGTTCTAATGCAACAGCAATACTCACAGATAATATGCTAGAAATTGACTGTACAACTTGGGGGGTGGCTGGGACAGTGAAAGTGGAAGAAAAATGAGGGAGGGGTTAACAAATTTGATAAGAAATGTACTCACTACTTTACATCTGTAACTGTAACCCCTCTGCATACCACCTTAACAATAAAATTAAATTTAAGAAAACCAATGTTCACTAAAAGAATACCTAGAACATATTTTCAGAACTATACCTGTATTCTATTAATTTACACTGGTCATCAATCAAGTAAGATAAACTACAATGTGATGGTTCATTTATTTGCATTTTTATTACAATCTTTTTTGGAAAATAGACTTTCACACTTTTAAGCTTACAAGAAAATATATAGCTCAAGTACTTCCATGAATTAATATACCAAAACACACACCATTTTCTATAATTAAACTGGAAGTGCCAAACCTCAGCTGCATATTAGTTATAAAACTTCCAATCACAGTTTTAGTAGTTTAGGTATTCTTTTCACAGTTGAGAGAGACAATGCATATAAAATTCAAGTGTGCTTCTTGGCCTCCAACTACAACATAAAGTTCATCTTCCATGTCATAGTTCTTAAAAGCAACTCTAAAATAAGTTTTTTAAAAACCTGCTGAATTATTCTCTTTCTCTAATGGCTTGTTGTATTGTTTCCTAGCAGAAATGACTTGCAAAAAGCCCTATTGCACTTAATCTAATTAGGATTTTTTGGAGAAAGCCTGGTTATGTATTAGTTTTCATTAACTGACTACAAAACTACCCCATCTCCAGAAGTATGGAAGGAAAGAAAAGGAAAGAGATGAATCTTTTTAGAGCTCTAGAAATGAATGTAAGTGTTCATATTCTGGTACATTAACAGTTTGTTCCAGTACATTGATATTTTATGTGGAAACCCTACTCTGCAATTAATATGCCTGATGCAAATTGAAAAACCCATAATCCATCCTTCGCTGTTGGAATGTAAGAGTATATTATTACTGAGAAGCTACAGGATACCAGAGCCATTTTTTAAACTTGAGTGCTCATTACCTTAAATCTGCATATAAAACAGTTTTGCATTCAGACGAGGTAATACATAACGGAATATATTGTGGCGCATATAAAAAAAAGTGCTCCAAATAAAAACGACCTGTGGGCTTCCTTTGTAGATGAAATTTATGCAGTTCCAGGCATTAGGGATTAATGATTGCTCACAGTGAAAAAGAAGGAATAAGCATTAAAACACTGTGCCTAAGTTTCCTCACTACCCCAAGGCTACAGGACAAACAGAACTGTCTAAATCTCCTTAAAGGTAAAGAAAAGGAATTTATCATTAAGCATGTGTGGCATTTGAGGATTGTGTAGGATTTTATCATACTATTTCTCTGAAAATTTCTCACAGTTTTAAAGGAGCAGAGGAAATATCCATGGAGGTAAGATAGAAGAGAGGAAAAGAGGAAGTGAATAGAAGAAATCTTCTGTTTCTAACATCTCAGAGAATGTTTTTCCATATGCATCATTTGCAAAATTTTCTATAGTCTGCTGTGATTAAGAAAAAAAATAACACCAAGGTTTTGTGGTGACTATTTAATGGGAAATTAATCACACATCCCCAGGAAAGAGATTCAAATCTGAAATATCATGACAGCTCCAAGGGTTCACATTCTCCATGGCTTCCTCCTAACCTACTGTATGCTCATGCCTACATCAACATCAGAGCTCTGATTGTCACCTACCATGTCCTCGGACCCTTTGTAAACTCTTCCAAATGCCAACAAGAATATTCAATTATATTTATATATACATATGTATACATAAAACATATATGTGTTATTTCACGCACACACACACACACACACACACACACACACACACACACACACACACTTCATGCCAGAGTTCCTGAGGCATGAATGTAACAGCAATACTCACAAGACAATATGTTGGAAATTAACTGTACAAATCTGAGAGGGGTGAGATGGGAGGAGGGAAGGTGAGAGAAAAATGAGGGAGGAGGTAACATTTGACAAGAAATGTACTCACTACCTTACATATTGAACTGTAATTCCTCAGTACATCTCCTTGACAAAAAAAATAAAATAAAATTCTGCTGTACTGCCACTTACTGGACAATTAGTTAAGGTACAGAATAAATTTGATAAGAGAATCACATGTTAACATTTTAGAGCAGTGTATGTCTTTGAAAAATAATAGTGTATATAAAATTAGAATATTCGTATACGCACAAGTTAACTCATATCCAACAAAAAGGGATGGAGGGTGAGCATTGTCATATGTAAATTATTTTAAGAAGAATAAGTAGATAATTTAGGTAATGTTAATAGAAAGAACAGTATTCATGTTCCAAAAAGTAACACATATTTATTGCTCAACAAATGCTTTAGAAAAAATGGAAAATATAGAATGAAACATACAAGAAAAAAAGAATAAGCAGATGAGAAAATGATGTTCTCAGCCCAAATTCATTGTAGATAAACACATTATGTAAGAATAAATGGATTGTCATGTGGTTTGACTCACACTAAAATGTCTTCAATAGGGCTAATCTCCTTTTTCAATAGACTTCCATGAAGTCACTTTTTTTTCTTAAACAAAGAATTAAAATGTATGTGGACAACTGTAGGAAAGAGATATAGTTGACCTGGAAACAACAGTCTTGAAATATTGGTACATATTTAATTTAGATAAGAAGGTAATATTCTGAATGACTTATGAGAAAATTACATTTCTGTAACTTCGAGGGAGAGGAATTGCGAGAGGAATTGCTTGCTCACAGGACTTTTAAGACTACTATACCTATACCAGTGGTTGGGGTGGTTCTGAGGGAGACATCCACAATATCTTTAACCAAATATTCAAACATTAAGTCATTATTTTCTTATGGTTACTCTTAATCCCAACTGGGTTGACTCCTTTTATATATAATCAAGTTTGCATTTCTTGAAAGTTTCATCAAAAATTCTGCAAATATCACTATAATTTTAAAGGTAAGTCATGTTTGCCTATGGCAACTAGTAATTTTTGAGTATAACAAAAGTTGTTTTCAGACATAAAGATGGAAAAATTGACATTATGAAATATTTTAAATATTTATCCTTGAAAGTGTACATTTCCACTTTCTTCATCAACCCATTACAGATTCCAAATTCTCATAAAAGAAAACTCTATCAATACTGACATATCCCTTGACATTAATCTGTAAATAATACAATTTTTCTTGTTACATAGCATTTACATTATTTATTACATTTCTATAAATAATATTGGGATCATTAAAACAATACAAGAAGGTATACACAAGTGCTACCAAATTTATTTAGAGAACCCCAGCATCCCTGGGTTTTGGTATAGAGGTCATGAAACCAATGTTCTATAGATACTAGCTAGGTAGCTAAATGATAAATAGGTGATAGATAGATACATGTTAGATAGATAGATAATAGATGATAAATAGAAGAAAGATAGATAGATAGATAGATAGATAGATAGATAGATAGATAGATAGACCGATTGATAGATAGATATGAAATTTCTGGCAGAAAAAAAAGATTTCTTAAATTAATAGAGAATATGCATTGATGAGCAGTAATTCTTTCTGTCCATTGACGACAATAGGGAATATTTAAAAAGTACATAAACACTTCACTTGAGCCTCTTCTTATAGGAAACTAGGTTTTTGTTTGTTATTATTTGTGTGTGTGTGTGTGTGTGTGTGTGTGTGTGTGTGTGTGTGTGTGCGCGCTTGTCTGCACATGCTTGCATTTGGTGCCCTTTCTGGGCCTTGAAAACAAGGACTTTCATTTAGTGCTTGGTTCAAGGCGAGCACTTTCCTTCTTGAGCCACAGAGCCACTTCTGAGTTTTGGGTGGTTAATTGGAGAGAAGTCTTCGCTCACTCTGAACCACCATTCGCAGATTTCAGCCTCCTGAGCAGCTAGTAAGAGTATTACAGTGTGAGCCACTGGCCCAATATGGGACTCTAGTTTTTCACGGTTTGAGTGCTTTGGTTATGAGTGCTTTGGTTAACTCAATAACCACGTTATAGGCCAGATCTCTAAATGGAATTACATGGAGTGTCGAGGCTTCAATCTATGGATTATGAGGGAATGTAATCAAATCCATAAAAACAAAGGCATGACAGCTATTTACTAATATATCCAATATAAAGGCATCATGTGCATAACAAATCTGCTTCTCATCACTTTCAAATTTTCCCTTTTAAGAATTTTGGCTCACATTTCAATTTCATTGCTTAAGAATTAAAAGTCAATCAAAATCCCTCAAAAGCTTGAACAAAAATTTTTATAAGCAAAAGATAACTAAGACAATGTATTTATAGTTCATTTTAATAACTGAAACCAACTTTTAAATAAATGTGAAAGGATGTTCAGCTTTCCTCATAACAAGAAAATTCACGTAAAATAAGAATATCAGAACAACACATCATCTGATTATATAAGCTTTAACAAACATAAAGGAAAGCAAGAATTCCAAATCTTGTATTCCTGAATGGAATGTAAATTCATATACAATTATCTATGGCCAATCAGTAGTATCTACAAAAGTTTAAAAAAATGTATGAACATTTCCAATCAATTATCCTTCAGGTGAGTTATCAAAAACAATTACTAGCATACAAAATAACTCACATATATGCAATTACATTCATTGCAGAATTACTAAAAAATTCTAGAAATATCAAAACTATTCATGCAGTGTTACTTGAATAAATGATGATCCATCCTTTTGATGAACTATTCTTTAGCTGTAAAAAATAATGAGAATGTTCTGCATGTGTTAACATGAAAAGCTCTTAAAATATAATTAGTGAATAAAGCAAGGCACAGAAAGAATATGTGCTGTGCTCTAAAAATAAAGGAAATCAATATTACACACACACACACACACACACACACACACACACACACACACACACACACCCCACACACAGAGTCTTGAAGAGAGTAAGAACAGATAAAATAAGTTATAGAGACAGGACAGGTGAGAGACAGGAATGGAATGGTGAGAGTTTCTGATTTTGAATCATGTAAAAGTATCACTTTGTTAAGAGCTAACATCTTATTTTTTTTCTAAATATTTTGGAAAATATTCAGATTCCTAACAGTACCTTTTAGCTCTTTGCAATTTTTCCACTAGGGTTTCTTTCTTGTCTATGCTAGATGACACTTTTCATCATATTTCAGGTACCTTACATTGAAATATCTTTTTTCCATTTGTATAGAATAATGCGTAAATGTGTTCTTCTATGTCTTATCATTTATACTAAAACTTACATAACTTACACAACCATCTCAAATCTGCCAGATGCCTGTAACTCATATATTCAGGAATCTGAGATTTAAGGAGTACAGTGCAAAGCAGGAAAGTCTACACATCTTTATCTTGAGTTAACCAGCAAAAAGCCAAAAGTAAAGTTCAAGTGGTAGAATGCTAGTCTTGAGCAAAAAAAGCAAAGGGACAACACATGAGCCCCTGATCACCAGTACTAGGACAATAATGACAAACAAAAAGGAAGGGAGAGAGAGAGAGAGAGAGGAGACAAGGAGGGAGGGAGAGGGAGAAGGAGAAGAGAGGAGGAGAAGGAGAGGGAGAGGGAGAAGAGGGAGTAAGAAAGAAAGAAAAAGAAAGGAACAAAACACGTTTCAACTGCTGGCTCTTTTCAAAGCCCCATTCTGTTGTATCAAATAGAAATGATTTTTCACTTTATAGAATCCCTGGTGCACTTTTCTCAGTGCTACCCACACCATATTCATATACTCATCTTAAAGGAGAGGTTTGTGTTTTTTTTTTCCATTTCTATCTTAAAGATCCTTAAGCGTGAAAATGCCTTTCATATGTTTTATTTTAAATAGTATCATGTGCTCTGTACTAAGTGAAACCTCAGACTTTCTCAACTATTCAGCTTACCAAATGTGAAAGAACTACAGATGGAATACTAATCTGTGGTACCCTTAGAAATAAAGATAAATTATCAATAGCATGAAGAACCACACCAACACAACAACTGTTAGCAGAAGAGGAAATAGGATGACTCAGTGGTATTGTTACACTCTGGAGTAAGTCTGTTAAGGAAAATTAAAGAAAACAAGAGCTTGATTTACCAGCAATTCTCAAATTGTCGAAATGCTTCTTTGATATCTATTGATCACAATAAATGATATATTTGTTATTCATGCCCCCGAGAGTCAGAGCTTCTCTTGGGAATGTCAATAATTTCAAGAAAGGTATTACAATAGTCATTCAGTCTTTCAATACCACTTCTATATTTTTTCCTATTAATAGTATCTACTATATTTTTAAATTAATCAGAACATTACAAAGATGCCCCAATTTTTCTGATTTATGTATTCATATTTTGATGATATATTAGAATATAATTACAGAAAGAGATGTCCTAATTCCTATGAATTATACAATGGAATATTTAGAGTTATAGGAATATTACTCACAAATGGGTCTTAAAAGAGATCAAAAAAGAAGTACCAGGGGCTGGGGATATGGCCTAGTGGCAAGAGCGCTTGCCTCGTATACATGAGGCTCTGGATTCGATTCCCCAGCACCACATATACAGAAAATGGCTAAAAGTGGTGCTGTGGCTCAAGTGGCAGAGTGCTAGCCTTGAGCAAAAAACAAGCCAGGGACAGTGCTCAGGCCCTGAGTCCAAGCCCCAGGACTGGCCAAAAAAAAAAAAAAAAGAAAAGAAATACCAATGCCTCAGAAATAATAAGGAAATACGTACATACACATCTACATGCACACACACAAACATACACATGCACACACAAGCAAGAAAATTAAACCTCTATGTTAAAATGCTGGTATGAATAGAGGTAGAAGTAAATAGAGGAACGTCGTGTTGTAACACCTTTGTGTTGTTTCTGAATAAGTATACTAATTACCAGTGTGTTATTTACTTGACAAGATTATGTCAGGCTGTATGCTTAATGATCAGCATTTATATTTGTCTTATTTTCTATGTGATAGGACGCATGCTTGCATAGCTTTCTGTTGTAACAAGAGAAAGTTAAGGAATAAAAAAAAACTTCAAATGAGATGAAAATAAATATATACAGATGTAAATGCAATTTCTCCTTGAGGAATGTAGTTGAAAGCATACCGAGTTTGATGGACGATTACCAAACTTAAAATGCACAGCAAGGCCTCCAGAGATTTAGTCAGCTGATGGTAGAGACTTATCAGTAACTAAAATGTATGTGGAATGTACATTTAGGGCATAATATTATAAATCACTCCAACTAATGTTAATTAGGGTCATATATACCTATGTTTATTATCTTTTTCCTGGTCCTGGAGCTGAAATTTGGCCTGGGCACTATTCCTGAGCTCCATTTTCTCAAGGCCATAGCAGTTGAGCTATAGCACTACTTCTGGCTTTTTCTGTGATACATTGGAGAGAAGAGTCTCACAGACTTTCCTGCCCAGGCTGCCTTTTAACCTCCATCCTTAGTTCTGAGACTCCTGAGTAGCTAGGATTACAGGCATGAGCCCTACTGTGTAGTTTTGATATGCTACCCCTGGGACTTGAATCCAGAGCCTGGCCCTTTGCCATGAGGTTTTTGCTCAAGTCTAGTGTTCTGCAACTTGAGACATACCTTTACTTCCTGCTTTCTACAGGTCAATTGGAGATAACAAGCTCACAGAGTTTTCTGCCAGGATTGGCATTAAAATTTATTTATTAGATCTCAGTCTTCTAAATATCTAGGACTACAGGAGTGAGTCACTAGCAATGAGTTTGTCTACATTCAAATCCTGGAATTTATGGAAACAAAGTGGATATTATAACATCATATACTACTATATAATACTGTAAATTATTTTAATTACAAATGGCAGTTTATTTTGCTTATAAATAATTATGCAATTACAAAATACTTTGAGAAACTATGTTTTTTTGTCATAAATTAACTGACAAGGCTAAAAAAACTAAAATAGTTAGAGGGTATAGCATATATCAATTAATTTTTCTGAAAACTGAAAATGATCCAGACAAAAATAGATCATATGGAAATTATTTTAATGCATTATTGAGAAAAATGGAAATATATCATTTTAATTTGCTTCCAAAATCTTAATAATTACTTTCTAGCATAATCTATCATTTACTTGGTAAAAATGGAAATAGAGACTAAACTACTTTTGCAAGACAAAATAAAACAAATTCTCACTGTATATTCGTGAATGTGTAGTTTTCTTTCTAATTGAGCTTAGAAGGACTGTGTGCAGACAACTAATTTTTCCCCAGTAAAGACAGCAGCTACACACTAAACATTTATGAATTTGGTGGGTAAGAATTTCTCTGGCCCTCAACTTCACATTAGCATTGAAACTTAGCATTGAAAACACTTATAAAATGCCACTGATGAGAAAGTGTCACACTTGCTAGGACTGAAAATAAAGATTCAGTGGTAGCTTTGGGAAAAGGAGATACAATGAACAAAGTTGGAAGACTACCATACTCCATGCTCCAATTGTTTCTAAGTTCACCGATACTCACCTATCGGGATGTCTTGACCTGAGAGCTGACCTGGATTACAAACTCCTCCTGTAATCCAAGCTACTAAGGCAGCTGACATCCAAGGATTGTGGTTAGACAACCAGCCCTAGCAGACAAGTCCACTCTTCTCTCCAGCTCACTAGCAAATATTCGGAAGTGGAGAGGCGCTGAGTTGAAGCCTCAGTATTGCACATACACACACATACACATATGAATAGGCACATATATTTATATGCACACATATGTATATAAACACATGCTTATATGCATAGGTATTTATTCACACATAATTATATACATGCATATATTTATATATACACATATATGCTTATGTATGTATATATATATATATATATATATATTATATTGGTACACACACATATGTCAAACCAAACAGGAACTATTGATTTGGGCATTTGTCAAAAGAAGCAAAAAGAGAACTAAGTGGACAGCAGCATTCCTCTTGTAGTCAATATAGAGCAAAGAGTTCATCTTCATGTGAAAGTTTCCGTCCCCAGATACTCCTGCAGGTGCCCCTCCTGCTGACCCCTTGCAATGGTTCTGTCAGTGGATCCAATACCACTGATTCCGTAAGTAATATTTGCAATGGAGGTCAGGCAGGCCACGAAGCCAGCACCACCTCTCACTCACGAATTCCCCTTCTTTTGTGGCTTTTCATGAGGGGTTCATATGTCACGGCCTCTGTATCACAAACTGAAGTAAGCACACTCCAATACTGAGAGGGAAAAAAAAGGAAAAACAAATCTCACTTGACTACTGCTAGCTTGTTTGTGCTCCAAGCGTCGAGCAAACTGAAATCCAACAATGTCTAAAGAATAGCAAGTCCTTGGCCAGCGACACATCCACTGAGACTTTCAGATTTGTAGCTTAAAATATTCTTCTATTTGGGAGGAGTACTGCACCTATGTCACAAGACAGATACTTCGACAACTATCAGAGCAGTCACCAGGTCTGTTAGTACCTATGGGGAGTTTTTCTATTATTTATTTCCTCTATGGTGTGGAGGTTATTCGGGCAGTTACCTACTGTTAAAGTATCAGCTAATCAGAGTCATTCCTGCACATGATCTGTATGTACTTTCATTCTAGATATCCGGCTGTCAATGGTCACTGCTGTTATTCAGCCTAGAACACAGAAAGCTGAGCTGGCTGCTCTGAAGGTGCCCAGCACCTCTGTCCCATGATTAAGCAAATTAAAACTTTCTGGTCACTACTCGTTCTGAGCTACATGGCTTGAAAAGTCAATGTCAGGTCAAGGGATTTCATCTCATGCATTGCAGTGAAGAGAAAAACACAAAAGACTAAGATGGTAAAGCTGAATGGACAGTGCAGCTTCACCACTTGCTGAAGGTTTGAAACCGTAGCGCCATTTTTCTTGGCAAATGTGGTTGCCACCAGTTTCAGTCTGCAGAGTGAAAACTTCATCCTATAGTCACACTGAAACACATTAACAAAGGTATAATTAATGGTCTTATCACAGTGAGATGTCTTTCCCGGGTGTCATTAATATGCCTTAGAATTTTTAAGTAAATGTGTTTTTATTCTTCTCACACATTGGAATTAGAATTAGAGTCGTGTCAAGATGTTCCCACTGTCAAAGACATGAGAAGGTTAAAATGGCTCAGGGTAGGGCAGTAATCTCAAGGGAAAGAGAACTATTACAAAATAAATGGCAAGTGTTTTCTGAATCATTTGTATGATAAGCTCATAATATACTTGTTTCAATGCAGGAAGCTCAGGGAAAAAAATAAATATATGCTCACTGCATTGGTAGACAAAGCACTGAGCACATATAGTGTCAGAAATTCAATATCTCGTTCTTAACTCTATATCCTCTACCAAACAGAAGATTTCACATAAACCTGAGACTTTAGATGTGTATGTGACTCGAGTACAATTTCCTTTTTTGTCTTTGTCTTTCCTTCCTCATGTGTTTCCTATATTTTCACTTAAAATTTAGAGAACAAAAATACAACAGTAAATTCACTTAGTATTTTTCTGAGTTTAGAATACTATTCCAATACGTAAAATGAATAATGAGGAAGGTACGTGAAGTTAAACAGCAGAGTATTTTTTACATGTGTATATACATTTAAATATATGTCTATAATCATGTGTGTGTGTGTGTGTGTGTGTGTGCGCTCCAGGGCTGGAGCTTAAGCTCAGAGCCTTCTGGACAGCTTGGATTACAGGAATGAGCCTGTAATTAAGATCAGTGCCAAGTTTAAGACATTTTAATAGGTTAACTGTCGATACATTTAGAAACGATTTTAACATGGAGTATGGTAGTCTTGTAACTTTGTTCCCTCTGTCTTCTTTCACAAGACTACTGTTGAATCATATTTTTCAGTCCTAGGAAGTATGAAAATATCTAGTTAGTGCATTTTATAAGTTTTTTCCATATTACAGTGAAGTTGAAGCCCAGAGAAATTCTTGCTCATCAACTTCATAAACGTTTAGTGTGCAAATGCTGTATTTACTAAGGAGAAAGAAGGTATCTGAAACATGGTTCCTTTAAGCTCAATTAGAATGAACAATACATATAGCCAGAATTTATCTTTTTTTGTATTGCAAATATTATTTTAGTTTCTATCTTGGTAATGATTTATTTCTGAATGTGAACAACAAATATGCTTGAATAGTCAGGAACTGTCTTAATAAAACAATAATAAAAGTTCTTTATTTTGCATTTTCTTATATATTCCAAATAATTATTATGATTTGTAGCAACCTAATTTAGAATATATTTGTCTTTTTTTGTATAAAGAATTAAGACAGAGTTTTTAATCAAGGCACTGAATTAATAAGTCATTATTCTATGTCCACACAGTAATTTTCAGGAGAGATTTACATAAGAATGAGAGTTGTCCAATACTGATAAGCATTTGAAAAAGTACTATAAAGATAAAAAGGAAACAAGTATTTTTTGTGTGTTTACAACTATAGCACTTTATAATATTTCCAAAATACTTTCATATTTATATCCTTTTTTTTCATAGTCTAATGGAAAGTCTATGAACACATTTCTACCAAGTTTAGTTCTGTAAAAACGGAGTGCAAGGCCAGGAGGTGGTGTTCAAGCCTGTAATCTTGGATACTCAGGAGGCCAAGATCTGAGGGAAAGCGTTTGAGACGAGCCTATTCAGGACTAGCCGTGAGACTCCTCTCCAGTCAACCACCAAAACTCTGGAAATGTAGCTGCAGCCTTACATGCAAAAGGTTAGGGACAACATCGAATCTCTTCCTTCTACCCATCTGTCAGCGGCTCTCCCACGATTGTTGCAAAGCATAAATGAAGAAATAGTCATGCAATCCACTATGAAAAAGAAGGAACTCTAAGGGTGACTACTTTCACTTCTAAATAAGGAAGTGGGCAAATAGAAAAACAAATACATTAATAAAATGTATTAGTGTCACTTGACTTTTCTCTTCCTTCTTTTTTTTCCCCTCAAGGCTAGCACTCTACCTCTTGAGCCACAGCTCCACTTCTGGCTTTTTCTATGTATGTGGTGCTGAGGGGTGGAACCCAGGGCTTCATGGATGATAGGCCAGAACTCTACCACAAGGCCATGTTCCCAGCCCCTTTTTTCTCTTCCTTATATCCAGTGGCCCCACGATTGTCCCAACCACCTCGAGCCCAGCATTCAATCAATCCCTTCATTCGTAGCTACTGAACTCATGTCTCCTTCACTGAGCGCATCCATCCATGACTACCTGTGAGAGCTCTTTCAAGTACATGCAATTTGTCTTCTTTACCTTGCCCTACACTTTTGTGAAAATTTCAGACTGATTATCTTGATAAAAGTTGCACCCAAACTCTAAATTTAATCTCGTTTTTTCATCACTAGTGCCAGTTTTCTTTGTCTAGCAAGTTGAGCTGCTATTGTTCTGTGATTTCATCTGTATTATCTTGGGATGGCCACCATTTCAGAATATTGCCAACATTTATTTTCACTGTCTTATAATGCTTTATGTACTGAAGTTTCTTCTCTGAACTTCCTTTCTAAACTGAATATTGAAATTCTACTAAGAAATCAGTAATACTAACATTGTCATATATAATCTGGATATGTCTATGTATAAGTTATCTGAAATTTGGTTCTGTAATCTATTCCTTCAAGCAAAGATTCCCTTTTCTCTTTCTCTCTGAAGAGAGGATCTAAACAAACCATGTCATCAACTCGATTTGATCGATAACATCTAAGATAGGATGATACAGTAATTCAAGCCTTCATGTCTATAGCTAAACAAGGTAGAATGAGAGACAGAGAAGTAAATTCCCATTTGGTGTTGTGATTCTCAACATATTTAATGGGAAAAAGTCAAAATTAACTTTTTTCTATCATTATTTTCATTGCATTAAAAATCTGTCAAAGTTTCCTTCCACAGCTTTCAGGACAGAATCCTGTCCTAAATCATTTTCTGTATCTCTAATTCTTTCTCTTTCAATTAATTAAAGACTAATTTAATCTTTCATATAGTCTTGTCCCTCAAGTATTTAAAACATCCTTTCTCCCTGCATATAATTACCATAGTTCTTCAGTGATTTCATGTGACTTTTACAGGCATGCTCTACATCCTTATCTAAATGAATTTATGAAATCTACGTTGTAATCCCTAACCTGAGTTCTCAAATCCCACATTTTCTACATAGATAGATAAGTAGAGAGACAATAGATATAAATATACATATAAAACTATACATGGAAATAGATATACATTTATATAGATAGAAATATGCATATAGATACATAAGTTTATTTCTTTTTTATAGAGAATATCAAAGTTTTATTTTGAATGTTACTCTTTTATATACTAAATATTTTTATTCCTTAATTATTTTTGTCAAGGTGATGTAAAGAGAGGTTTGAGTTACAAACGTAAGGCAATGAGTACATTTCTGATAATTTTATTTCTGACATATAAATTAATTGGACATAAATTTACCAAAGGCCTAAACATGGTTCCACCTCTGCATCAAATGCTGTGGGAAATTTTACTCCTCTCACATCTTCCCAGTTAACATCAATTTGATTCAAAAGTTTAGGTAAGAGAATATTTCATTTCCTTGCTTTGTTTTTATATCTTGTATTCTTAAATTCTTCCATTTAATGACTTCTCAAATCCATTTCTACATAAATTACCATAACTCTTCAGTCTCAAGATAAAGGAAGGAGTCTTCAGATTTACTTTTGAATTCACCCAATCCAGGTCTAGCTCTGTGACTCTCCTTTATCATGTGGGTAATCACTGTTTTGTCTTCATTTGTATGTTGTTCTTACAGTTTTCAATTTTTTTTAATTTTTATTTTATTGTCAAATTGATGTACAGAGAGGTTACAGTTTCATACATCAGGCCTTGGGTACATTTCTTGTACTGTTTGTTACCTCCTCCCTCATTCCCCCCTCCTGTCTTCCCCTTTTCCTCTCCCCCAAGGAGTTGTTCAGTTGGTTTACACCAAATGGTTTTGCAAGTATTGCTTTTGGAGTCCTTTGTCTTTTTATCCTTTGTCTCTCAATTCTTTTTGTTTGCATACATGCTTACACTCAAATGCTCAATGTTTTGAAGTAGCCATTCACTTCTAATCACATTAATCAATCTATATATTCTATACATCCTTAGATATATTTCCTATACTTTCACCACCTTATTTTTTCAATTACTTTCTTTTCTACTATTAGGACTTGAGTTCACAGTTTCTGATCCTTTAGCTTTCTTGCTCGTTCTGGTACTCTAACACTTGACTCCTGCCTCTAGCCCAGATTTTTGCTAGTTACTTGAAGATAAAGTGAGAACTTTCGGTCTTGGCTGGCTTCAAATCAGGGCTCTACAGAACTCAGAGTCCTGAAGAGCAAGCGTTACAGATGTGAGCTACCTGGACCAGCTAATTTTTTTCTTAGTCTATTAAAGCAGTATAAAGAAGTATATTCACACTTCTTCCCCCTAAGCTCCTTCTTTTTTTCCCCCCTATTTATTGTCAAAGTGATGTACAGAGTGGTTACAGTTTCATACGTTAGGCCTTGGGTACATTTCTTGTACTGTTGGTTACCTCCTCCCTCATTCCTCCTCCCTCCTCTCCTTTTCCCTCTCCCCCCCATGAGTTGTTCAGTTCATTTACACCAAACAGTTTTGCAAGTATTGCTTTTGTAATCGTTTGTCTTTTTTACCCTGTGTCTCTCGATTCTGGTATTCCCTTTCAGTTTCCTAGTTCTAATACCTGTATACACGGTTTCCAATGTACTCAGATAAGATACAGTGATAGTGCGGGTACAACCACAGGAAGGGGATACAAGAGAATCATCAATAATAGAAGCTACGGTTTCACATGGCATGTTGAAAGTAATTACAACAGTGAAATAACAGTCATTTCCATAACATGGAGTTCATTTCACTTAGCATCATCTTACGTGTTCATAAGGGTATAGCTATTGGGCTCTTGTGATCCTCTGCTGTGACTAGCCTAAACCTGTGCTAATTATTCCCTATGAGGGAGACCAGAGTCCATGTTTCTTTGGGTCTGGCTCACTTCACTTATTCCCTAGAATCTAACCTAAGCTCCTTCTTACAACTACATTCATCCTTCACTTCCCTTAACTTTTCTTGGCTCATCACATCCCCCAGTGGTGACGCTGCTCTTCCCGAAGATTCACACTGCAGAAAGCACAGCACTGCTCTGCGCCTTGGCTTCTGTACTTGCATGTTTTGTGTTCAGTGTTAAGTACTAACTGACCTGAGGGCAAAAGGTCTATTTGGGGTGTTTTAAATCAGGTGCAGCAGATCGCAATGGACTATGTGTAAATTCTCTCAAATATGCAGTCTATCCTTCCCAATTTCATAAGAATTCTAGTGCTTCCTGCAATATTATGAGTATATGCTCATTTAAACTATTTAAAGTGTCTTTTGCTGGACTTTCCATAAGAGCCATCATGTATGAACTGTAAAGGGAGGCAACTGCGAGGGTTAATGTCTAGAAAAGATCTTGTTCAAAAGTCCCACCTGTTTTAAGGTCCCTTCCACGAGCACAGGACGACGATGAGTCGAGAGGACATTCTAATACAAAGCAAGAAACATGACCACATGTCTTTGGCCAATATACTGTTGTTAAGAATCTGGATTACAAATGGGGTACTGCAGGTTTAACCCTGTAATCAAATTCAAAGACAGCCTGTACCAAAAAAAAAAATCTAAAGGGTTACATAGCCAGAAAAATGCTGAATACAGGTGGCACCAGCCATGGGCAAGGAAGCTGAGAGCTTGTGGCCCTGCGTTCCAGCCCTGGCACGCATGAGCACGCACACACACGCGCACACACACGCACACAACACAAAACTAAACGACAACAACAACAACAAAAACCTTCTGTAGGAGAAATAAGAAGGGAATATAGGAAATTTCTTTCACTGGCTTCAGTCTTTGCCCTTCTGTGGGTGAAGTGGTGGAGGAAGTCATAGACCACGAGAGTATCTCAATGCACAAATACTAGACAAGTAATTGCCAAATCTTCTTGAAGATTCACGAGACCCTTCATTGCATAAGATGAAAATGGTTTGGGCTACACCTGGGTCCTACTTTCTGAACCCCACACTCCATGAAGACACCCTAGATAATCAAAGAATGTGAACAGTTTGCCCTTCAAAGTTGTCGTGAACTTGTGGTACATGTTAATACAGGAAGCTCCAACACGCGTTATTTTAGCAAGTTTAACTCAAATATGCCTTCTAAATAATTAAGCATCTCAGACGCAGACCTGACTTCTCAGCTTCCAAAATATCAGTAAGATGACTGGATAAGTAAAAATACTTTTTTAAGTCAAATTTAATTTAATATTTTAGAAAATAACTTTTAGACTTTTCCAGTAACAAAGTCAAGTGCCTAATTTCTTCTTAGTTCAACCATTAATTTTAGTAGAGAATATTTCTCTCTGCTACGGAAAGACAAATTTGTTTTTCCTTGACTTTAGGTCTTCATGACCTAGAAAAATGTATTTATGAACAAGTGCACATGAACTTAGAACTGTAAATCAAAGCTGCTTTAACTCTCTATCCAAATTACAATATAACAAAACAAAATTCTTGAGAAAGCAGGCACATTATACACAGTTTATATTCATTATTTCTGATGGTAAACATATGATAATAAAATCATCGGTGCTGTGTTTTACATAGATATATTTTCACTTTATTTTATTCATCATTGCCTATAGTTCTTCAAGTCTATTTATGTACTATTTAGCTCATTACAAAAATTCAGAACACATGTGGAGAAGGTGAAAAATTACCTAGTTATTACGTTTTGGCTTTGGGATACGTAATTTTATTTAATACAATATAAATGATTGGGCAACATTTCCTTTCTTACTATTTTTCATCCTCTTTACTTTTTAAAAACAATTCTGATTTACAGAAATCCAGGCTCAGCCATTTATATGTTTAATGTAGCCATATCTTCTCAGAGGCAGCTTGTTTTGCATTTTAAAAGGTGGCCTAGAAATCAAGAACAAAACGTTTTAAGAGCTGTATACAGATTGTGAGTGCTAACCGTTAATTTTTTTAAAGGGGCATGCTCAGGTTCTACAAGCAAACCTCATTATTAAAAATAAAATTATGTCTTATGAATTTTCACAATGAACTTAAAGTCTCCTTTCCTGACTTTTTGTTGTTGTTGTTGTTGTTGTTATGGTATATTCCAAGGAAGAATGCCCATTAATGTTTTTGAGCAACCACTGGTGGTGTTTGTTCATTATCCTACCGGCGTATTGTAAGGGATGTTTTCCACAGTGACTTATTTTTACTTTGCAATATTTTCTCGCTTATGTTATACTTCTAATTTTATGTCCGTTTAATTCTAGCATTTTACCAAGAAGCTGTCTAATATCCTGTCATTCTGCTTATGGCTTTGTGTTCTCAGGAAGACTGAGTAATCAGAAAAGCAAGAGTTAGACTGGATTTCGAAATGTGGATGTCTGTCTGGACAATCAGAAAGCCTACTGAATTGTGTAAAAGTGTTAAGTTCAAATTGTGAATTCATAATAAAGCTGAGTGTACTATGATTTATAGAAGACATGTGTAGACTAACTTCTTATAGTCTCCTGGACACTGTCCTCTACAATGCTTTTTTTTAAATTAAAATATATTATTTGCATAGGAGAATTTCGCTTCGATATTTGCAAAAGTGCAAAAAATATAGCCCTCTCAACATCACCCCTTAATATCTCGTTTACCTTCCCTTCCTCTTTTAAAACAATTTCAGTAGTTTTCCTTTATTTTTTTTCTATTTTTAAAAATCCATGGAAAAGACTTTGACCCTCTTCACTCTTGTTCATTCTCTGCTCTCTCCCACTGATACCCACCTCCCAACGCAGCCTGAGAAAACAACATTTCAAACGTGTTTTATGGCTCTCAATGTAGTGGTCTGCAGCTAAATCCACTTTCCTGTAAATGTCATCATTTCATTTTCTTTTGGCTGACATAGACCCATCCATTCACTGGTTGTTGGTCACTGTGACCGGAGTTAATAGAGCCGCAGTAAGCATGAGTATGAGGGATATTTATTGTCTTCCATATGTGGAAGGATGGTGGGTTGTACTTCTGGTGGGGTCATGGAACACAAATAGATCTGGTTTTAGCTTTAGGCTTTTGATTTGTTTTGTTTTTGAGGAAACCTAGTGGCTGCACTGGTATACATTCCCACCCACATCTGTTGATGTTTGTTTTCTTTATGACTACCATTCTTACTGGAGGGAGATGGACTAAGCCTCCTTTGATTTGTATTTTTTATGGCTGAACCTTGCCTCATTTATTTTCTCATTTATTAATATGGTTATTTTTTCTTTTATTTTTTAATTGTTTGAGATCTTTGGCATTAACTCTTTACTAACAGGCAGGTGAAGATGTTTCCCCACTTCATAGGTTGTGGCTTGGTTCTGATCATGGTTTCCTTTACAATGCAGAAACATTTTAATTTTATGCATTTCTAGTTCTAGCCAACTAGTACTCTATTATTTACTGGACTGTTGGAGTACTATTTGTCTATATTCTACAAAGTTTTCTTGCAGTAGTTTCAAAATTTCAGGTATTCCATTTAAATCTTTAAACCATTTGAACTTGATTTTGAGAGAGAGGATCTAGTTTCTGTCTGCTTTCTGGCCTTTTCTCTAGCATATGCTTACAGCTCTGGTGTCAAAAAATAGATGGTTGTAGTGGTATGTTTTTATCAGTCTGCTGTTTTGTTTCTCCACAATTTTTAAATGGCATTGATTTTCGTAACTTAACAAATCACCATAAAGCTCATAGAATTTGGTAATATTCTGAAGTGATATTTAGGATGTTATTCTATGTTAATATGCAACATCAGTTACTTAAATAATTACATTTTATTTAGTAATTTAGGAGATAATAGAAGGTTATTGAATGTAACATGGTATTAAAAATCCTTTGGGAACTAGTATCAGTGGGCACGTATTTATAATTCTAGCTACTCAGAGTTGTTCAGAGCCAGACCTGATGACATCCAAGAGATTCTATACCCAATTAAGTAGTAAAAAGTTGGAAGTGGAGGTGTCTCTCAAGTGGTGGTAGGTTAGCCATGAATGAAATATCCAAGTGAGAATGTGAGGCCCCACACCAACACAAAAAAGTAAAAAATGTTCAAAGAAAGTGATCCGAAGGCAAAATTAGGTTTACTAAGAGAAATTTCACATTTCCTTATGCTGTAGGGAGTAGAGCTGATTCCATCTTGATTATAGAAACATGGTAGCAATTGTTAAAATGAAGTTAAATATTAGGTCCGCCTGACCGCAAAATTCTGCTTCTGTAAATGGCTTGCTTAATTCGTTTGTTGCTTGCTCTACCCACTGCATCCGCCCCTTACATCTGTGCTATGCTTTGACTTTAGAAACCCCAGCTCCAGGACAGCTGGGAGTCGCAGTTTCAGCTCCTGAGTCTGTGAGCTGCATCCCTGGCCCCAATAAATCCATCTTTGCTTGAGACTGTCTCTGGGTGGTGGACTCTGGAGGAATGTAGGTTTGAGGCCCACCTTGGCAGATCCTGGAACACTTTGAACATTATCAATTCAGAAAACATAACTTATTTAGCCTATATCACCTGGCTAAAGAATGTGTTATTTTCAGTCTTGTCATTGGAATATTTTTGCTTAAGGGATATGCTTGCAACAATTTTTATTGGAATTATTTGAATACCTTGATAAATTCTGTTTTATCATCATCTTCTGGCTTACAGTAGAAATACAGGTATTAACAAATTTAAGAGATTTACGGTAGAGTATCTTTTAAATTATCTTTGAGTAGTTGCACAAGGAGTTGCCATTCAACAAAGCAGTTTATAAGTAAAATGCATCTTAATCAATGTCAACCTTCTCAACGAACAACATAGTTGATATTTTCAGTACAGAGAGATCAACAGCAAAAATTTTATATTAGAATTCTACAATTTCTACATAGACAATAATAATTATAGTAAATTTACCATGTTCCGGAATCATGTTACAGAAATTTAAAAGTACCATTCTCTAACTTGGTAAAATTTCAATAAATGACAACTAATGGACAGTAGTTAAAATGAATTTCTTTTTATTTATTTCAATTTATTTATTTCAATTTATTTATTTATTTCATTACTGAAGTACAACTGTCTGGGATATAATTCAGGATTGATGTGCTTCTCTTCTAAAATTTGAGAAATGTGCTACTTCTCCCAGTCTCCTTCCATTTCAGGAAGAAGCCTGTATTAAATTGTGTTTGCTGTTTAAGTAAAGTATTATTTCACTCATAGTTTTCAAGATTATTTTCATTGGCTACAGTTTCCTCAAGCAGGTGGCAAAGAGAAGGTCACATTGTCACTATTTTATGTCAAAGTCCTAGACTCCCATTTGGTCGTTTCTCATATGAACCAATGAACAGTAGAGCGCAGAGCCTGGGAGATTGTGTGTTTAATGTACACGTTATCAAAGAGGACAGCGTTTCATAAATGTATGCTCATTTATAAAGTTGGACTCTACTGAAGATGTCCAATTAAATCTATGATATATAAAGGTCTTTTTTTTAAGTTCTTTGGTTATATAACATTAAATTTTGGAGATCTTATCTTTTTCAGGAAATGCCCATAATTTTAATATAAATAATGGATATCATTTGCAATGATGCCAGTGGTATTTGTATTAGTAATACTTGAATAAACATAAAAGCACAAAATTCAAATAATCATCTACTCTTTGCTGCTTCAGAAGAAATTAGAAGCTCAACACTCGATAATGGAGACTTGTTACATATTCCTAAATCAACATGTCAAGTACAATGCACATACTGGACAAAAAAAACAGATAAAACATGAGTAACAATCTTATCAGAAGCCCTGCCAATGAGGAAGAGACTTAATCTTCCCTCGCCATTGGTGGATTCACCAAGTCAGTCATATGTGAATCAATGTAATAAGCCTCAATAACAACATTCTAGATGAACAGAGTGAGGAAGATTGCAGGGCCAAGTGTTAGGTCAATTCTGCTGCTTCCTGAAGACGTTTCCTTTTCTTCTTCAACACAAACGAGGAGACTGCTACCTCCCCTCAGACATACCAGTTTAAAATTGTAATTTGTATTTAATAAAATAGTAACCTGATTTTTTGTCATTTTTATAAACAAGAAAATAACCTAACAAGGATAAATGTGGCATTTTGTGGCCCATTTGTTCCTTCCTTTGTCTAGATTATTTTAAACCTTATTAGACCAAAACAATGTCAAATATCTTCGAGTCTTTACTGTTTATTGAAGCACCCACACAAAAGAGCAAAAAAGCCTGTGCTTCCCACCACGCTAAGGTATCTATGCAGATTGCTTTGTATTCCTCACCATAGGTCAGTTGCTTAGCGACCAGAGAAGTAGAGAACTACTAATTGAAAATATTTTGTATTGCTGGCAATGCTTGCTGCAAGATGCTGAATTTAGGAATAGCGATATTATGTCAGATAAAAATGTTACAGGAGGAAGAAAGAAAAACAATGGTAGTGGTATCTTACTAGGAATGTTTATTATTTGCTTTATATATTGTGAATTTTGTTGGAAGAATGTTTTGATCTGTTTCTGAAAAATATAACGGAGTTTGAATCTTACTCTTTAGGATCATTGATACAACTAATATAAAAATAAGTTGTAGAATTTATTAAACCATAGTAGAATAGGAGACAAAGCAGGAAGACAAGGAGGAAAAAAGTTAAAACAGCACTAAGACACAAGTTCCTAAAAATAAATATCAATTTCTCTATGTACTTTTCTAATTATTTTTATTTTGTAATAAGGAAAAAATAGAAGGAGGAGGAGGAGGAAAAAAGAGGTGGATCAAGTAGAAGAGGAAAGAGAGGAAAAGGAAGAAGAATGTGAAAGACAAAACCAAACATATTTGAAAGAAAAACTGAAAATCAAGCCAGGGTAACGTCCATCTAACAGAGCAACAGTGTAAATAAATGTATTGATAACATTAATTTATTCATCTATTTCTTCTAATCTATGCATTAATGTAGACAGATTATTTTCTCTTTTTTGTCTTTGTATAAAATCCATGTGTCCATATATACTAAGTACATGGTCTATAGAACTTTTTAGAAAAGATTAGGTCAGAAAAGAGAAAATACATTTCAGTAGACCAAAGCTAAAATTCTATGTCAGCTTATTGTTAGCTTATTGCTATAATTCTCTATTTGTGGATTTGTCTTACTCTATTGTTTTGTAATACTTCTCAGGCATAAACATAAAAATATAAAAATGTGTGAAGTGTGTGTGTGTGTGTGTGTGTGTGTGTGTGTGAGAGAGAGAGAGATTGAGGAAGAAAACAGAGAGAGAGAAAAAATAAGAGAGACCGAGACAGAGAGACTAACAGACTAAGAGAAGATTCAAATAAAATTTTATATGAATTTATTTGTAGCTTTAGTTGTTTCTTGCATTCTTAAAAAGAATATATTTGGCAATTATTGAAAAGTAATCTAATCACTTGATAGGTCACCCTTCATTTTAGATGGCTTAAAACTACAAACATTTCCAAAGAATCACTAAATGTTTAAGCTCACCACAGGTGGAACTTCAAGTGTTAATGTCCACATGTGCTATGCGGTCACAGAGGACCATTAGGAGCACAAAGAGTCAGACCCATTGCAAAAGGTGGTAAGTAAGATGTTCTCCATCTCCGTTGGACCCAGGAAAACACTTCTTAAATTCGATAGATCAGAGAGCCACTTTCCCATTTCTCATAAAAGCTGAAAATAGAAAGATGCGAACAATCAAGTTCAGCACTTCATGTTCGTTTTTAGTTTTGTAGAATTTTATTATAACATTTTTTTTTGTATACACCCTACAGTCTTTATTTACTCTCATGGGGTTTAAAATTTCCCCCAGAGACCTAAACTTAGCAAGAGATAAAGCCAAATCACAGGACGAAAGGCAGCTACATGGAGGTGAATCGTTTTTAAGTGGGGAGGGGTGAGAGCGAGGGTTAAGACAGTGTTTTAAAGTAACCCTAAGTGAGACTGGAATAGGCTACGTAGCTCAGGCTGGCCTCAAACTTTTGATCTTCCTATCTCTTCCTCTTCGGCTAGGATTTCAAACATGTGCAGTCATGCCAGGCCTTAAAATTTCCCAATTGTTTGTTTTTAAATAGTTAGAACCATCTACTATATATATCAAATGACTCTGGGAATCTGATTTATCTGTACTTATTTTAAAAATTAATACTTGCCAATAGTACTACAGGGCTATTGTTTTCTCTTTTTTTTTCCTTTTTTTTTCTTTTATTTTCTTTTTTTAAATTTAATTTCATTGTCAAGGTGATGTACAGAGGGGTTGCAGTTATATATGTAATGAGTACATTTTTTATCAAACTTGTTACCCCCTCCCTTATTTTTCTCCCACCTTCCCTCCACCACAATCTCCCTGTGGAGTTGTACAGTTCATTTCCAACATATTGTCTGTTTCGCTGTTGCACTGGTTTGCAGCTTGTCCTTTGTCTCATCATTTTGTTGTTCCCTTCCTTTCTCTAATTCAAGTTAAGTATACATACAATATCCAGGGCTATTGTTTTCTATTGTGGCACAAACAGAAAAATACACAATATTCTAAAATGTAGCAGCTTAAATACTGAATATCAAGCATTGACTCACTTGTGATTCTGCAGTCTGCACTACACTTTGTGGTGTGGCCTGTCTCTCCTCCAGATAAAGTGGGCTGGTCGTTTCCTTTGTGTCCTCAGTCGGCTTCACTGGGCCTGAAGGGTCCCTGTAGGACTGTCAGCTGTCATGGCTAGGAGCTGACTGAACCTTCTGTTCTCTCTTTCTTGATTTTTATTCTTCCTGCTCTGTTTATACTACAGGACACTCTTCTAGCAAGCTAGTCTAGATATCTCTGCATGCATCTGAAGAAAAAAGACAAACAAATGACTCAGCCTCCTTGAGCCAAGGATATGCACAGGGAAATGTACACTTTCAATTAGGCAGCATTCTCTTGGTTCAAGGAATTCACAAGCCTCACTTGCACTCAGGTTGGAATAGACAGGAAAACACCCTAGTTCAAGAGGCATTCATCCATCAGGGACAACAGCATAATAATTTGTGTTAAGTATGTAAATGGTTGTGATACAGTATATGTTGATTGATAAGATTGTCATACCAAATTAGCACAAATGTGACTAAAACCAGTAGAAATTAATTCTCTCCTTGTTCAGGCAAGAATTTTAATTTAACCAATTTATTAGCTCAAACCTTATTATCAAACTGACGTACAGAGTGGTTAATTCTCTCATTGTTCTGGAGGCAAGAAGTCTTAAATCAAAGTATCATTAGAGTTGGATTCTACTGGAGTCTCTGAATTCTTTTTGTTCCTTAGCTTACAGATACATCATTATATTCGCTCAGTGTCTTCACAGGGCTTGATTTTCTGTGTCTCTCTGTGGTTTACAATAACAAAGAAATTCATTATTAAGTTTAGCAATCATCACAATTCAATCCTTACTTCAATTAAATCTTCAAAGATCCTTATTATAAATAAGATCAAATTGTGAGTTTTCAGTAGAAGTGTCTTGAGGCAAAACCCATTAAAGACACTAAAATTCTCTATTAATAATTTCTCTTGTATTTTTTCAGTTATCTCTACTGCAAAAGACATATAGGGGGATGTTTTCATTTCTAAATACAGTTAGAAGAGCAGATCTCAAAACAGTCTTCAGAAGACTTGTTCAAAGTGTTAGTTTATAAATGAAGTATTTTACTCGTATGATTTTAGAAATAAATGTTTACTATTAATACCTCCTGGTGATCCAAACTGTGTATCAACTTATTAAAGAGAAATTATAGGGAAAAATCATAAAGTTTTAGTAACTGCAATTTTTCCAAACAGGGCAATACTGAACACCTCCATTTTCATTGAACTGATACCAACAAAAAACTTTGAGAAACAAGTTACAGGTACCAAAGTGTCTGATCTGAAGTTTATGGTCTATATTATATACATTCCAAAATGTTGGTCATAATCAACTGCTTATATTACTGCTTTTGTAATAGAAAAGTGTTGGGAATATTCATTTCTATTTTTTAGACAATTCCTTGTAGTTATTTAGATCTCCACAACAATTTTTTTTAAACTTCTTAAGATCTTATTAGACATTCCAGGGTCTTCTGTTTTTCCTTTATTTTTACCGTGCTAACATACTGCAAAAAGTCTACTCCATTTCATTTCCATCCACAGGCTTGCTAAAGGTTAGAATTTAATTCCTGGGACATAGCTGCAACTATTCCCTTAATGAGAGAACTTGATAATGGGTAGAATAGAAGAACAACATTAGGTGGCACACATATTCCTGAAAGAACTTAAACTATTCTGCATGAAAATTAACTTCTCTTTTCAAAATAAGTCATGTAAACAAGTATTCCACACATTTTTCAAGCAATCCTGAAAATTTTGATATTTTTCTTGGTAATAGCTTGTACAAAACATGGGCAAAAGGATGGAAAGTGATCAAGACACACTCTGTGCCCTCAGTGAAAGGCAACTCATTTGTACAACTACTGAAAGGTAAAAAGATTCTACAAAACAAGAGGAAGTAAAATGTTAGAAAAGACAAGAAGTATTTCTCATAAACCACTTCATAAAACAATTCAAAACACTTAAATCTCTTTGACTCATTTAATCATGAAGACATCAATTTATATCCATTCCAATATTTGCATGTCTCAAAGAAACAATGCTAACTTGGCAGGTTAGACTATGTGTTTTTCAGAAGAAAAAAGAATAGCTGCTTTTTAATAATCTGTAAATAAAATAAAGTACATGCCCTTAGTATAATAGCTATGACACTTTGTGTGTGTGTGTGTGTGTGTGTGTACATGTGAACACACACACACACAAGCACACAAGTACAGATTTAAACTCAGGGACTCATGCTGTCACTTGATTTTTGTCTTATGTCTAGAGTTCTACAACTTGATCCTCCTGCCCCCCACCCCCCCCCCAACTGCTAGATTTTGCTGGTTAATTGGAGAAAAGAGTCTAAGCTGTGTGGGCTTGGGTTGACGCCAAACCTGGATTCTTATCCCTCAGCCTCCAGAATATTTAGGATTATTGGCATGGGCCATTGGTGCTCGGCTGCTTGTTAACTTTCTGTACGAGGAGGGAGGGGGGCATGAAGGACAAGGTAACAAACAGTACAAGAAATGTATCCAATGCCTAACATATGAAACTGTAACCTCTCTGTACATCTGTTTGATAATAAAAATTTGGAAAAAAAATATTGAAACGTATGAAAAAGTATGAAACAAAAGTAGGTTGGATTAGTATATAACAGATAAATTATATGTAGAAAGCATCCCATTTTAGACGCCTATAGTCTCCTGGTCTTTCTATCACTAATAATGTACATACTGAGAGGAAAGTCAGGATAAAAGAAGGCAGAACGGAGAGGGGAAGAGTGGGAAACTACAGTTGTAATAGTCAATGCAGAAGTATGGTAATGGAACCAGGCAACTGGAGGGGATTCGTGGTGTTCGGAGTGATGGAAAATGATGGAAGGAGTGACGTGGAACAAGATGCATTATACTCGTCAACTGGCATGTTGAACTGAAAAGCCTTTGTACAGCTACTTGAGGATAATTTTAAAAAATTAAAAATGAGCCAGTGGTTAATGCCTATAATCCTAGCAACTCAGGAGGCTAAGATATGAGAACTGCAGTTCAATGCCAAACCAGGTAGAAAAGTCCATGTGTGACTCTTCTCTCCAATTAACCAGTGAAAAACTGGAAGTGGAGCTGTGGCTCAAAGTGGCAAAGTGCTAGCCTTGAGAAAAGAACTCAGGAGAGGCACCAAGGCCTCAAATTACAAAAAATAAAAACAAGCAAGCGAGCAAACAGATAAAACACTATTAGGAACACATTGTGACTTATTGAGGACACTTTTCTTCAATTTTTTTCTAGGATTTTATATTTAAAAGAGTCTATAAGCTATTTCACAATTTTAGAAAAAAACCTGCATAAGAACCATAAACTTTTATAAGCTTTGAAAATAAGTTGAATGAAAGTTTTGGTATCATTTGTTATGATAAATAATAAATATAATGTCTGGACTAAAAGTCATTTTCTTAAACTATATATTTCATCCATTTAACTATGTTCCACCTGAAACCTTCCACTATAACAATGTTCATTTCTCAGTTCACTGAATGTTATCACTGCAAGGGGAGAAAGAAGGAATATTCCCTAAAGTAATTTATTTACTTGATTCTTCCCAAGATACAAGCTGGCAATGGCCCTGGTTATGAATTGAGGTCTAGAATATGCAGTAAGTTCCTGAAAACCGACCAATTGTGATTTATACTGAATAGACCAAAATGAAGTACTGTGCCCAAGTTCTTTCCTTCTTTAATATCCTTACTCTGTGTTCTTGTTCTCTCACGGTAATAGCAAGAGCAAATGGACCTCAATGATTGCTCGCCTGTCAGTTTCAGTGGATTTTATTTTTCTAAGTAGTGTGTGATAATAAGCACATGGTAAGCAATTTATATCCAACTTTTAGGACTTCTAATGGGGCTTAGAAGAAAAGCACATATTTGGGGAGTTAACTATATATTTTTAGCTTTTTGTGAGTTATATTGTGCTCAACCAACCATCTGTGAAAGCCCTTCGATGAAGCCTCGGGGAGCGTTTCAATAAGCAAGCTTCCATATTTTCTTTTTGGCTAATGGCGATACTTTCTTGCTTTAATTTGCTAGCAGAAGAAAGACCAGGTGCTGTTTTATAAGGTAAGAAAATACACACCTTCCCTTGTTCTCCTTGTCATAATTGATGCTGTCCATGTGGAGCCCTGACATTTCAATCAATCACAAAGGCAAAAACTTTGATTTAACCCATCTTCCAACCCCGGAAGAAGCCCCATATCCCTAAGTACACTGTAACACTGGATCATACCACTTGATAATGTGCACAAACCCAAATCTGTTAGGCAATCTTGAACTTTTTACAGCCAACTCAACTTGCTTTAACCTCTTCTTTTGGGGTTCACATCTATCACATACTGTTAAGACAGTTAGGAGGCCCAGCAGAAATAGCTTCAAAATATTTTTGTTTCCTAGGGAAGCTTAGAAATCTGGGGAGTCCCTAGATGTTCTGGTTGGAAGTCTTTCATGCATTGCTTTCCCTTTCCCGTCTCTCCTCACACATGCAAGCTATTTGCTTGCCTATTGAGGGTACTTGGCCGACATTCTGGGCACAGTGCCTAGTTGGGTTAATGCGTGCTTATTATTGTCTACAGCATTCCTGATTCTCTTTTGAGGCTGGGCACTCTATAAATTATTAAGCATTATTATTGCATTTCAGAAACTACTTTGTTTTGGAATTTAGAAACAAAGAAGAACATTGAGCCCAGTGGGTAATAACCAACAATAATTTGACAGTAAGAAAAGAGAAAAATAAATATGTTGAACTGAAAAAAATTAGGTTATTTCTATAAAGTTAAAATACACAGACAGAAACAAAAAATATTACTTGTCTAAGGGTTTATAATTTATACTTAATGCACCACTGAAAATTTACCAGTACTTTTCTTTATTCTTTTCTTCTCTTCTGTTTTTTTCTTCCTCCATTCTTCCTGTCTTTCTTGCCACAGTCAATGGGGCTTGAATTCAGAGCCTCTTGTTCTTGCTTAGGATTTTCTGTTCAGGAGATGGTGATCTACCATTCAACTACACCTCCTTTTCTGGTATTTTGATGATTAATTGGAGATAATCATCTGGTGGCTTTGTCTGCGTGGGCTAACTTTGATCCTAGATCATCAGACCTCAACCTCCTGAGTTAGCTAGGGTTACAGGTGTGAGCTACGGACAGCAGCAGCACGTAGAGATATGTAATTCATATCCCTTGTGAACCACAGTTATATGCATGAACACATGCGACTCTACAGCTTGAATTCAGGGCCTGTGTGTTGTCCCTGAACTTCTTTTGCTTAAGGCTAGTGTTCTATCAGTTTAGCCACAGCTCTACTTCTTGCTGTTGGTGATTAATTGGAAGTAAGAATCTCATAAACATTACTGGCCAGGCTCAGGTCACTCTGTGGTCCTCAGATATCCTCCTCCTGAGAAGCCAGGACTATCACCTTGAGCCACCCAGCACTTGGTCATAACCACCTGGTTTTATTAATACATAAGAACAGTGAAAATACTCACTTTCCTTTTATTCAGAGAAGTTTATGCACCCAAAATTCTACCTTAGCAAACATTTAAAAGGTTACTGCTGGGCAGGTTTGCACATTACATAAAATAAGCAATTTGTATTTAGCTATCACTTCAAAGGAGAAAAATCGTATTGATGAATTATTTGCAGAAACATTTTTAAATGAAGGAAGAGAAGAAAGAAAAAATAAAGAAGAATGTGTGAGGAAAATGTTTCTTGTTTTGAAAAAGAAAAATATTGCTAGTGAATGGTGCTATGAATTCACTTTACTGGCTTTAGGCCGTCATCTTACTTCTAAAATGTGGAACATTTTGAAATTAGATTTCACTAAGGAAACCAGTAAAGTGGAAGACGGCATTAAGAATAAATGCTAATTATTTTCTCTTTAAAATAAACATGATAGAATATTGTATTTTCCAAAATAATTCTTCATTTACCTCAGACATGTGTATATAGTGTTGAAGTAATTAATTACATTCCTTATAATAGTTCTTGAGGTAAATTAATGTACAAATATTTAGCATTCAGATTGTTTATACGTTTTACAGTTTGAATTGTCTCCATACAGAAATGTTGAAATCCTAAGACAATTATAAAGGTGACCTCACTTAAAAAGAGGATCTCCATAGATGTGTGTGTGTGTGTGTGTGTGTGTGTGTGTGTGTGTGTGTGTGTGTGTTGTTTGCTGTGCGCCAGTTCTGGGGCTTGAACTTAAGATCTGGACACTTTCCCTGAGTTTTGTTTTTTTTTTTCACTCAAGACTACTGCTTTACTTCTTGAGCTATCGCTTCACTTCTGGCTTTTTGGTAGTTAATTGAAGCTAAAGGTCTTGAAGACTTCTGTGCCTGAGCTGATTTTGACCTTTGATTCTCAGATCTCAGCTTCCTCAGTAGCTAGGATTACAGGCAGGAGCCACTGACACTTGGCAAAAAAAAAAAAAAAAAAAAAGTAACTAAGTGACAGAGGACATTTTGTTCAGGCTCAGACAAATGCCCGCAAGGGAGAATTCCATTCAATGACAGATAAATGCAGATACTGGAATAATACCAACTCAAGTCTGGGGATATCAAGGTTACTGACACTTCTGTGTTGTTTGCCATCTGAGACTGCTTATTAAAACACAACAAACCAATTGTGTGTGTGTGTGTGTGTGTGTGTGTGTGTGTGTGTGCATGTAGGTGGGTAGGTAGGTAGGTAAGTAGATAGTAAAAGCAATTAAAGGAAAATATTCAAATATGTTTTCTATTCCAATTCTTCAACTACTAACTAAATTCAAGTTCTTATTTTTCTTGTATAAAATAATAAAATATATCATCAATAAAAGTTAAAGGGACAAGGTGAATCAACCTGATGGGAGCCTCTTAAATCCTTCTAGGGATCTATCTAAGTCCATAAAAAGTACCATTTGATAGGTAACAGCAGGGGATTAAAGACTGAAGCAGTTTACTGCAGGCTGTGAATGGCCTGATCCCTTCATCCATCTGTCTTTTTATATGAGAATGTTATGCTAATTAGCTGCGTAAATTGTTTCCTGATGACATTAATTTTGTGCCTTTTTGTTATTCTGGGCTTTGACTTTCACTGTGATAAAAATATAGTAAGGGACATTTCCAATTTAGATGGCTCTGATACTGATAAATTCCAACACAGAAGACATGTTTGGGGAAATATACATAAATAGCAAGACATAGAGGACTTCAACTTTCCCCATAATCGTTCCCTTTAGCTTCTAAAGCATTACATTAACACACTTGAAATGTTGAAATATAACTGAAGGAGAACTTTTAGCAAATGCAATTTTCATTGCTCCATTTTCTTTGGAGAAAACCAAGCTTGAATATTAACACTGAGGAAGTAATGGAACAGATAGTCGTGATGTGAAATCTTATTAGTAAACAAGAGCTGCATCTGAAAAAATATTGTCATTAAAAGCTATGTAGTAGTTAATTGAGTTTGATATGAAATTTAGTGCTGGAAAGTTAATGACTAATGCAGCTATTTCACAGAGCTTGGCTGCTGCAGGCTCTGTAATGATCTCCTTTTGCTTTGGAGCAACAATGAAATTAACCTCTCTTTTGTCCTGCAGGTGTTGTGTTCTGATAATGCATATCCTTTACAAGTCTGGGTAAATTATTTGCTTTGCATTTAAATTAACCCCAGAGCTGAATCAATATTAGAGTAAAGAAAATGTAGAGAATATTTCTATTCTATTGAAACAAAGATGTATATATCTACTTCCTAGCTATAATTTCACGAATTTGTATCTAAAAATAGTTCCAATGACAGAGAGAAAAAGAAAACCAGACAAAAGTACACATATATGTACACCTGAGAAAGTAAAATAGACTCACATGGGATGGTAATATTGTATGAAGAAAGTAAAAGATGTGTGTGCCATTTACTGTCATTAAGCCAAAATAAATATGATGGCTTACCAATGGAATTGGCAATTTCACTCGCCCATACTTTCCCTTCCAGTCTCAGAACATAGTTTTTACCCTATGTGTACACCATAGTGTATAAATACACACGTGTGCACACACATGCACGTGTGAGTATTTGTGCATGTGATCTCAAGATTCAGCAATCCCAAACATTGACCATATTCATGTTTTGCAGAACTTCAGGTAGGACCAAGGAAGGAAATATTTAAAAATTGGACATATTCATCTACATCTGCTAGTATCAACTCTTTTCTTTCTGTGACAGATGAACAGGATATCAAGATTTGTTAATGAACCTTAAGGATACATAGGTTTCTCAGATAGCTGCCTACTACAGAAGCACGTAGACTGGTTGTGTTGTTTCTAAAGAGTTAAGTAGAATATCTGCCATCCTCTGAATGTGGGTCCGCACACTTTTGCTTGGACTGGGATAGCCCTCAGCCTTTTGAGTAGCTGGGGTAACAGGTGTGAGATAGCACAGATGCCTGGTTAGTCCTAGCTTTCCTACAACTGAAAGTTACTGAAGAAAAATTCAGTGGCGCAAAATGCAGATGACAGGTTTTATTCTGCTTTTAGTTCATTTCAAGGCCCAAGTAAGGAGTCATTGCTTTTCAGGAAAAGTAGTCTCTAAGTTCCTTACTATAGTATTTTCTGTTCCCTTTTGTAAGTAAACAGCAGAAAACTTAAAGTGAAACAAATATGTGAGCTTCAAAAAACCCAACGTTCTTGAAGACACAGTCTTTGAGGCCGACAGTCACAAATGGGGAAGGGAATGTGCCCAGAGGTTAGAGATTATGTAAATGCTATCAACTCAGATCCACTAGTTTCAAACTTCTCACCTCAAGACTCCCTAGAAACAATCTAAAGTTTGTTAGGGGAGACAAATGCGAGGCTCAAACATATAAAGAAAGAAAGAGAAATTAAAACTTTCTGAAATGTTAAGTACTGTTAGACATAGCAAAAGAGAATGAGATATACATATCAAAACCTACACAAGTGCTGGGAATGGGGCTTAGTGGTAAGTACTTGCCAAGCATGTATGAGGCCATGGGTTCAATTCCTCAATACTACGTAAGCAAAAAAGGCTGACGTGGAGCTATGGCTCAAATGGTAGAGTGCTAGCCGTGAGCAAAAGAAGCTCAGGGACAGTGCCTACGTCCCTAGATTGAAAACAATAAAAATAAAAACCTGAATAATTTCTGATACTAAACTATATTTGTAGAGAAAAATAGAAAAGACATTTAATATTATGCATTTATTTGTTATAGTGTTATATATATATATATAGTGTTATATATCTATATCATTTGGAAAGATGGAATGAGGATAATTAGCCTTGGTATTGGTCTGCGCCTTAACCAATTGTACAAGCCTTTGTAGTTTATATTACATACTGGAATAAGGACATTGTATCTAACAGGCACCATATTGGCTGCTTGGTGGATGACAGGGTATTGGGTTTGACTGGTGTCACCTTGTCTTCATGGCAGAGACAGGGAAGTTCCAGCCTCAGGTAATGGGCGTGCCTGAATTTCTAGAGACAGGGGTCGGGGCTGGCTTGGATGATATTGACAGCACCTGTCAGTCCTGTGCCTTGAACTTGTGATGCTCTGGAGTTTCCTGGAGCCCTGCTCACTGCTTAGGCCCAGAGCAGATCAGGCATCATTGCCAGGCTTCCTGTCTCCTGTCTCCCCTCCTGTCACCATGAGGTTTTGTTCCACTTCAGCTCTCCATTAGAGTTGACCTTGTTTTTTGTTGTTTTTTAAATTGTCAAACTGATATACAGAGAGGTTACAGTTTCATACCTTAGGCCTTGGATTCATTTCTTATACTGTTTGTTACCTCCTCCCTCCTTTCCCCTCCCCCTCCCCGTTTCCCTTTCCCCCCATGAGTTGTTCAGTTGGTTTACACCAAACAGTTTTGCAAGTATTGCTTTTTTAATCGTTTGTCTTTTTTACCCTGTGTCTCTCGATTTTGGTATTCCCTTACTGTTTCCTAGTTCTAATACCAGTATACACGGTTTCCAATGTACTCCGATAAGATACAGAGATAGTGAAGGTACAACCACTGGAAGGGCATACAAGAAGATCATCAATAATAGAAGCTACAGATACACATGGGACACTGAAAGTAGTTACAACTGTGATATAACAATCATTTCCATAAAATTGAGTTCATTTCACTTAGCATCATCTTATGTGTTCGTAAGGGCATAGCTATTGGGCTCTTGTGATCCTCTGTTATGACTTGCCTAAACCTGTGCTAATTATTCCCAATAAGGGAATAGAGTCCATGTTTCTTTGGGTCTGGCTCACTTCACTTAGTATAATTTTTTCCAAGTCCTTCCATTTCCTTACAAATGGGGCAATGCCATTCTTTCTGATAAAGGCATAAAATTCCATTGTGTATATGTACCACATTTTCCTGATCCATTCGTCTACTGAGGGCATCTGGGTTGGTTCCAGATTCTAGCTATGACAAATTGTGCTGCGATGAACATTGTGACCTTGTTTTTTGGTATTTTTTTCTGCTTTTTCTTTCCTCTCCTCTTCTCATGGCTCAGTTTTCTAACAGTGCTAAGTGTATTCAAGAGGCTGCGAGTCTTTCAGACAGGCGTTCACTGCAGACACCGACTCTCCCATAAAGACTCCCCATTCCACCTCTCAAAGTGTGGCTTCTCTGTTTTCTCTTGACGGAGTTCTGAGACAACAAAACTAAGACAGCTTCCAATAGATCTACTCTATAATCAATTCTTCAAAGTTGGCCAGCAGGATTATTTTCTGGGTTTAATATTTTTAAATTCACTCATGGTAAATATTCATTGATTTGCATTCTTCTTTGAAAAAATTCTACAGATTGAGGATAAATTATTTTAATTTGAATTCCTCTGAATGCCCTTGTGCCTATTTTTTTGTTTTTGTTGTTGTTGTTGGTACTGGGGGTTGAATGCACAACTAGTGTGCTACGACTTAATCTATGCCTCTAGTTCTGGGTTTTTGCAGAATAAATGGAGACAAAAGTCTCTCGGATTTGTTTTCTCTTTTTCAATTATGGTTTTATTATCTTTAAGTAGCTGTACCAAGAGTTTCAATGCAATACATTAGTTTATGAGTGCGATGCATCTTGATCGACATCACTCTTGTTATCACTGTCTATCCTCCCCAGCCCCACCAATTCCTCAGTTTTTCTTGTTTCCTTTTCACATATATGCATTGAATGTCATGACTTGTTCCTGGACTGGTTTTGAACTTCACTCCTTCGACCTCCGTTTCTGAGCAGCTAGGACTATAGGCTTCAATCTAAAGAAATCGAACACTAATGGCATATGATTATAGTTCTAACCAAATGTTTGACTGCATCAGTTTGGAAAACCACAAGAATCTAATTGGTAACTTGACTACTACAGAAAGATAAGTTGTGCAGTTGGAGGATATATTTCTTAATGTCCTATTAAATTTATGGTTGGAATAGGACACTGAAGAAGTATAGCCTTCTGAGCTAAGGGAGCATTACCGAGTGAACGTCGGTTACATTCCGCGGAGAGTATTTAATAAAATATTCATGTGTGTTTTCATTCAAATGAAATCAATTTCACTAAAAACCCAGAGTGATCCACAGTACAATCTGATAATTTTCCCTCCTTGGCCCCCAAACAAGAAAATGTAAAAATATGTGCTAGTAAATAATGTAGATAGTATATTACACATAATATCAATTTTTAATTATTATAATGTATATCATATATGTCTATATTTCAGTATGTGCCTATATTCATCTACATTAATTTAAACAGAGCTGATACTGTTATACCCAAGTTAAACACATTTCCACATGGCTTATTATCATGTTCACATATTGTTTATCTGTCAACTTTTACTGAAAAAAATGAGAAAGTTAGCTTTTGCAATGTACAATCTTTCTATTTCCTTTTGAGCTGTTCTAGGTTATTGTCTCTGTTTTGTTAGCCACCTATATTTGCCTATTTTCTACTTTATTCATTAGTTCCCTTATACTCTTACTTAACCTTGATTAATACTTCTGAATTCTGTGTTGTCCTTTAGTCTTGTTCTGTTGGATACATTGTGTCATCTTTGGATTCATTTTATCATGCCTTGGAAAACAAAACAATAACAACAAATCAACAGGAAAAAGAAAACATCCCAGACAGGTTGTATCCATAATAGGCTCTAAGATAAGTACACCTTAATATGTGAATATGCATCGATCTTTGGGCTGCGTTCAATTTTTGCTATAGATTTAGATTTCAAAGGACTGATTTTTCCTCTAGTGTGTTTGTTTTCATCTTCTCTCTTGACTTTGAGCTTTTCTAAGTGTTCATGCTCAGAGTGTCTCCTCCTTATAGTTCTCTGAATTTTAATCTTGTTCTTATTTGATTTGTATTTTTAAATCAACAGTGAGATGTGACAGATGGAGAATATTCTATAATGCTATGCTTAAGTCTGGGCATTTCACTGGTTTTGTGTTCTTAGGTTATGATCTTTATAAACACGTGTCCTTCTTCCCATGTATCCCTCCCCCCCCACCCGCAACTTCAGTTGAGACATAGACATAAACAGTAAACTAAGAAGAGCCCTCTCCCAGCAAGCCTCAAGATCTCTTAAGACTGCTTTACAGGGCTACAAGTTTTATTATGAGTCTGTGATTCCATTTAGCAGTGAGATCTTTTCACAGCTAGAGTCCTGGAAGGAGCTTTCTCAACTCTTCACTCCTAGAGCCAATGGAATCCCTAGAGGTCAGACCTCGAAGGTCTAAGGGATACCAGGAACACTGGCTAACAGGAGTTCTTCCTTCATGTTAGTTCATTGTTAGCCTTCAAATAGTACATTCTCTTTTTAACTATTGTCTTAACTTGATGGCTTTAGGGACTGCTGTTCTAGAAGTATATCACGACTGTAACTCCCTGACTTTTCTGTTTCAGTTTTATAAGAAGCCTTTCGTTCCAAAATTGCAGTTTTTACCATAGGTCCATAAAAAGTCACTAATTTTTAATTTCTTTCCTTTTTATTGTAGTACTAGAAATGACAACTTCCAAAGTTTGTACATAGTACACATAAAACTACAGGACATTCCATGTGTTTTTTCTTTTTTAATCTAATTTTTAAACCAAATGTCTGAAGCAATGCTGTTGTTTCTTTTCGGAAGTGGCGCTGTGGCTCAAGTACTCAGGGACAGTGCCCAGGCCCTGAGTTCAAGCACCACGACAAACCAAAAAAAAAAAAAAAGTTTCTTTTCCCTCGAAGAATGAAATGTATTCAATGTAACCTAGATATTAGATTAGATTCTAATCATAATTTTAAATGATTTATTCTTCAAAGTTGTATGATTTTAATTTAGAAAATTGACCTTATGTGTGAAAAAGCATTAGCTCACAGATTCCTAAAGGCAATTACTAATTTTATAGTAAGATATTATAATTTTTTTATATTTAAATTTTTTTTCTTTATTGTCAAAGTGTGATGCAGAGGGGTTACAGACCATATGAAAGGCAGTGAGTACATTTCTTGTTCTACTTGTGACCTCCTCCCTCATTTCCCTTCTCCCCCACCCCCTCCCTCTCTCCCCCCAAGAGTTGTGCAGTTGGTTTATACCAAATAGTTTCTTTTTTTTTCTTTTCTTTCTTTCTTTATTTTTATTTATTTATTTATTTATTTTGGCCAGTCCTGGGCCTTGGACTCAGGGCCTGAGCACTGTCCCTGGCTTCCTTTTGCCCAAGGCTAGCACTCTGCCACTTGAGCCACAGCGCCACTTCTGGCCGTTTTCTGTGTATGTGGTGCTGGGAAATCGAACCCAGGGCCTCATGTATACGAGGCAAGCTCTCTTGCCACTAGGCCATATCCCCAGCCCTATACCAAATAGTTTCTAAGTGTTGCTTTTCTGAATGCTTTGTCTTTTTGTTCGCTGTCTCTCTATTTTGGTATTCCCTCTCCCTTCCCCAGTTCTATTACTCGTATAAACACGGGGTCCTCAGATGTAATACAGTGCTAGCAAGGGTACAGCCACAGGAAAGGACTACAAGAGCTCTAGCTATGAGCAAAGGAAACTCAGGGGCAGTGTCCAAGCCCTGAGTTCAAGCTCGAGGACTGGCACATGCGTGCATGGTACACACACACACACACACACACACACTCCACCTCTGTAGCATAGCCAGGGGAAAGTGGAAACCCAGTGAAAACTGAAGTATTGCCATTATTAGCAAGTTTCTACAAGTAAAATGGAGATCCTGCTAGGAAATAAAAAACAAAATAAACAAATAAAACAATAAAAATTGTGTCATTCTATTGCCACTGCTATGCCTCTCTGCTGCCCAGGATACGTTAGAACAAAATGCAGAGAGAGAACAAATGCTGAGACCTATATTTGAGAAAAGTCATCAACAGAGAATGTGATAGCAAATTGAACGTTAGAAGTCCAGGTCAAGATCCCACAGGTGGTTTCATAAACTTTCCTGTAACTAAAATAGCATAACAAGCACCAAAAACATTTGGATATTAATATTCAATTGAGACTATACATAGAAAGTGATGGAAATCATTGAAAATCAATTTGAAAAAATAGTATTAATTTCTACAATAATAGGTCAGATTAGATAACAAGAGTACATATGCACTACAATATGATTAACATTAGAAACTCTAAGATATCAAAAATAGAAAATAATTATTGAACAGACCAAGGAAAGCATTATTACTTTGAGCAAAATAGTGTGTAATTTAAGTGCAATGTAAGTGAAATTCTGGAAGCAGAGAGAGTTATGACGCAGAAACCAATTTTTTTTTCTGAAAATATATTTCCACAAAAATATTTTACACAAAACAGGAGAAAGAGCTTAAATGGTCTGAAGTTGATATCAGAAGCAATGCAAAGAGAAAAAATGAATTCCATCTATCCAAGTGCCACAGCACAACAATGGAAAAGGAAAAAAAATTCTGTTAACTGAGAACTATGGTCAGTAAAATGGCCATCAAATTTGAAGTGAAATAAATGCATCCTAACATTTAAAAATTGTTATTGTTCACACTCCTTTAGAATAAAGAATGAAAAAGGAAATGTTTTAGGTTGAAGAGAAATAATAAGTTAGAAATATGAATCTATGAAAATATGAGCACACAGGTAAAATTATAATCATATGTAATTATTTTTAATAATTACTTGGGAGGAAGTAATTTTCATTAAGAACAGTTTCATGTTCCACTCTTATCCTCTTACTTCTTACCTTGTTTTTAAGTTTTTTTTTTTTTTTTTTTGGCCATTCCTGGGCCTTGGACTCAGGGCCTGAGCACTGTCCCTGGCTTCTTTTTTTTGCTCAAGGCTAGCACTCTGCCACTTGAGCCACAGCGCCACTTCTGGCCATTTTCTGTATATGTGGTGCTGGGGAATCGAACCCATGGCTTCATATATACAAGGCAAGTGCTCTTACCACTAGGCTATATCCCCAGCCCCTTGTTTTTAAGTTTTAATTGTACATTGGAATATGTTGAAAATACTTCTGCATATTCATTTCTGTGTAGTGTAACGGAGATAAGAGTCTCATGGAATTCCCTGCCCAGTCTGGCTTCAAATCATGATCCTGAGATCTCAGACTCCTGAGTAGTAGGATTAAAGGTGCAAGCCACCAGCACCCAGCAATCTTCTTCTATTAAAAAATAATTTGGTATACCTCATTAGCCAACTTTTTTTTTTTTTTTTTTTTTTTTGGCCAGTCCTGGGCCTTGGACTCAGGGCCTGAGCACTGTCCCTGGCTTCTTCCCGCTCAAGGCTAGCACTCTGCCACTTGAGCCACAGCGCCGCTTCTGGCCGTTTTCTGTATATGTGGTGCTGGGGAATCGAACCTAGGGCCTCGTGTATCCGAGGCAGGCACTCTTGCCACTAGGCTATATCCCCAGCCCTCATTAGCCAACATTTAAGCATGCATATAGTATACTTTGCATATTGGATCTTTTATTTTAATGTCTTATATTAGTGCCTATTTTTATGTTAATGTCTTTATTTTTTGTTGTTTTGAATTTCTGTCTGCCTCTGTATATGAGAGAGAACATGGAGTATTTGTTTTCCTGAATCTGCCTTATATAGTTTAACATTAGGATCCCTAATTCCATTTATTTTCTTGCAAAGGGTCTAATTTTATTCTTCTTTGTGATTACATTAAACTCCATTATGTGTATGCACCATTTAAAAAAAAAATACATTCACAAGTTAATGGGCACCTGGACTGACATTTTTATATTATTTTAAATGGAGCATATGATTTTATCCTTGATTCAATGTATATGCTGTAATATATTTATTGATTTGCATATAATGAACCACCCTTACACACCTGAAATGAAAACAATTTGAGTGAGGTGTGTGACACTTTTATTGCATTGTTCAGTTTAATTTTCTGTATTTATTGAGTGTTTATCATAGAAACAGATCTATAAAGTGGCTTTTTATTGTTATCACTTTTCTTTTTTACAATAAGACACGAAAATGGTGTTTTGTAAGTAAATTGTTTTGAGATTTTTATATTAAACAATAATAGTAAAATACTAATCAATGATAAACTATATTGTGTATATTATTTCTATAAAACTAGAAAACACAAACTTATAAACTAACATAATACATATCCTAAAACATACACAAATTAATCTCAAGGCAAACGGTGTTGTTAAAGAAATATAAATTAATTCACAACATTATTAAAGTCGATTAATAAAGTAGAAGAATATGTACAAAATTAAGCACTCCAAATGATATTTTAAAAATAGAATACATGTGAAACAGAAAAAAAGATTGATAGTAAACTTAAAAACAAAGATATGATGTTTAAATAATAATCATAGAAAGCTACAGTGCCTACAGAAATATCAAAAACAGATTTTGTAGCAAAGAATATTAAGACATAATATAGGTACACACACAGACTATATAACATAGTGTATATATCAACAAATGATAATAGCTATAGCTCTCTTACATTACTGATTGAATTGCAAAGTTCTATCATTTTGGGAAGTTGTTTTTAAACAAAAACACAGCAAAACATAATCCAGTCTTAGAACCCAGAAACCCCACTCAGGAATTTTTCAGTAATTAAAGCATATGTTCACTGAAAGATTGCATGTGAATGCTTATTGTAGTTTTATTTGAAACAGCCCAAATATGGCAAAAACCTGAATGCTCAGTAATGAAAAGGGAAGAAGAAAATTATTATTCTTGTTATGAAGGATACCCCTTTGCCACAGGAAAAACAAAGTACACACACACACACACACACACACACACACACACACAGAAACATTTTGAAAACACCTTGTCAAGCAACGGATTAGGACACAAAAAATACATAATTTATGGTTTTAATTACGTACATGAAGTTTAATAATGGACACACACAAAAGAACTCTGGAAGAAGGTTGCAGGGACATAAGAAACACTCCTCGGAGCAAGTGAATTGGTCAGACACACAAAAGGAGATTTGGGTGAAGTTTATGCTCTCTGACTCAACCAGAGTGTACAGAATATGGTCATATAATTTTTAAATTCATGATACTTGTACATATTTCTATATGCAGTATATCTAAAGTGACATGCTTTCATTCTTAAAACCTATTTACTACATCATGACTTTTTTAAACATCATGACTTTTGCACAACTCTGCAGCTCAGTGGAATACAATTATGCGCATTTTGACTAAGCTACCAAATTCATAGAAAATGCCACTTTACTCAAGAAACACCACATTGTGGTGTCTCTGATGCCCATTTGTGACTCAGCAATCACACGCTTGCAGAAACTACCGTGATGAAATTAGTATGTCTTTGAGTTTTAGGGTCATATAAAATAATCCATTCCATCCTTTTTCTATTATATCTTCATAGATTTATTTGTAAGCCATGTCATCTATTTTACTATGTCAAGAAATATACTAATTATACCAAATTTAATAACGTAAATACACATAGAAGCAAAACTATTAACATGATAAACAACTATGCTACAGGAAAGGAAAGGACAGAAAAATAGAAAAACAACTTTGATTAACCTCTAAGGGAAGAAGTAGAAAATATAGAAACCATACAAGGTAGAACAGTATAAACCATAGAATCAAATGACGGATTAACTCTTAATATGATCATAAATTTGACGAATAGTGCTCAACTAAACATACTAATAATAACACTATTGGATGCTGGGATTCTTCAGGTCATTGTTCAGTCTCTAATGTTTTTCCCCAAGACTGTCTTCCTAGACATCCACATTGTACTCATCAATCTACTTAAGTTTCCCATCCTTAAAATATCACCAAAGTGCCCCAGTGCCAGTGGATTACACCTGTAATTCTAGTTATGGAGGAAGCTGAGAATTCAGTATCAGAGTGCAAAGACAGCCAAGAAAATAAAATCATGAGACTCTTTAACTTCAATCAAACACCAAAAACAGCCAGAATTAAATCTTTGGCTCAAGTGGTCGAGCATTAGACCTTGAGCACCAAAGCTCAGGCACAGCAGCTAGCCTGAGTTCAAGCCCCAAGATGGTCACACGCACACACACACACACACACACACACACACACACACACACAAACACACATACACATCTTTTAGAAAATCATTGTAAAAATTCACATTCCCCCCAAATGCCAAGATATTGAAAGATGTTAATTGTGGTTAACTGATTAAGTGTATTTTGACCACGCTGCCAACAATTTTTGGAATAAAATTTTTGGTTCTTATTAGAAAAATATAAGTTCCATCTTCAGGAGGAAGAACTTTTATTTTAAAAATTCCTTCTAGTAGAATATATCACAGGTACATGTCTATCTTTGTTATTTCATCTCTATCTACCAGTTTGTCTTTCCTTTTTGTAACTGTAAATGGTATCATTTATGGTATTCTTTTCTGGGTACTTTGTGGTGTGATTATAAAAAGCTAAATTTTAGGCTGTCTAATTTCTAATAATTATTTCTGAGTACGATAGATAATTTCATCTTTCATATTTAATAGCACATATACACTATAAAACACATTAAGGACTATACACATCAGACAGCTAAATAATTCCGTTATTTAATCACCTAAAATTTAATATAGATATTAATATGAGAAAGCAAAACTACTGGAATGTTGAGGCAAAGGAAGTTGCTCCACAAAGTGAGAACAAAGTTTTGCATGAATTTGGCAATTCTAAATCCTGCCCTCAGGCAGCAGCTGAATGTAATGCTTTATTTGCCACCAGCAAATCAGCTGTACTGCAGGCAAATGTAGATTGAGGGATGGCAGTGTGAATAGAAATGTTCCCGTGTCAGTCTAGAGAAGTGTTAATTGACCTCCTGAGAATGCTAAACTCTAAATGATGTCTTTTTAACTTTGAAATATTTCTGAGTGCTTCAAATGCTCTTGATAAACTGATTAGTAACATAAGCCAAGCCTGCTTTTTACTCCAGGTTTAATGGAGTGAACGTTGTAGCCCATGGAATGCTAAAATGAGAAGAAAATGGAAGTCAATCTCTTCTGTCTTCTTCCTCCTCACCTGGAGATAAGCCATCAGTTACGACCCTCAGTGCTGGCCACTCATCCTAAGGGTCAGGGGCCTGTGGCATTCCATACAATGAATGAGAATATGAGCCAGATTATTCTTCAAACTAAACAACAGTATACATTTATACCACTTTAAGTTTCTGAGGAAAATTGTGGTGATAGACTATTTTAAAGCTTCAACTTCAAGGCAGACCCATATTTATTTTTTTCCTCCTTGGAAAAACATTGATCTGAGAAGAAAATAAAAGCATTAGAATCTCTAGACCTAGTTGTTATATATATATATATGAGTTCAGCCAGGCTCCCACTTTGGGCCATTTTGCTTGTAAGTTGGAGATAATAGTCTCTCAGATTTGTCTGCATTAGGCTGGATTTGAACCTGGATCTTCAGATGTTAGCCTCCTGAGTAGCTAGGATTACAGGCATGAGCCACAGGCTCCCAATACAAGCAGTTCTTGACAATCGCAGTATCTATTCCATAGTTGGGTCTAGAGGCAAGAGTGGGGAAGAGGGAGTGTATTATAGAAAAAAAGAAACTCAATTTTTTAACGTTTTTATTTATTAATTAAATTTTGTTGACACGGTGTTGTGCAAAAGGGGTACAGTTACATAATAGGGCAGTGAGTACATTTCTTGTTATATCTTACACCTTCGTTTTTCTTTCCCTTCCCTAGATCAGGTAGGCATATATACAATACCCAGTGTACCAAAATCATATACAGTAACCACGTGGCATACGCCAAAGGAAACTCACCTAGAACTTTAAATATAATGTCAACAATAGAGTTTCTTATCCTTGTCTTATATGATCATGCATACATAGCTTTTGAGCTATTGTGATCCACTGAGAGGTCTATTTTAGATGGTTTGAGTTACATAATGTAGGGTCACTGACCCAAACCTGTGTGAAATACCATTTGGCGAGAAGTATTTTGTTTCTCAGACCTGATCTCTAGTCCACCCCACCCCCACCTTAACAGTCATATATCAGGGAGATCATGCCCCTTTGTTTTCTGTGTTCTTGGCCTGTCTTGCTTAACATTATTTGTTCAAGTTCTGACCATTTCCCTGTGAATGCCAATATTTTTTCATTTCTAATCGCGATGTGGTAATCCATTGTATACAGGTACCACATTTTTTGAATCCATTCATCTGTAGAGGGGCAAGAAACCCAATTTTTTTCCTAGTGTCTATTGAACAGTAATTGTGTGTGAATCACTGTTAAGCACATTTCACCTAATCAGAATTATAACTCTGAAAGAGGGGGAACAAAAAGGCATTAGTAGTTCTTATGACAGTACTGGGCTTTGAACTCAAGCCCCTTGCTCTTGCAAAGCTGGTGCTATAACCCTGGAGCCACTCTGCTGGTACAGATTTTTGTGTACTATTTTCAAAAATGGGTTTTGTTTTACATTGGTGCCAGCCTACTGTTTATGCTTTCCTTTGTCTCTAGGATGACAGGCATGTAACATCACATCTAACCATTACTTGATATGGGATCTGAAGATGCCTCAGTAGGTCTCAAACTGTCCTCTGCCTAAGTAGCTACCAGTTAGCTACCACTATGGGTGAATAACAATTGAAAAAAAAAACTGTACAAGGTTTTGGTAAGACCTAAAATCTATTAACATAAATTATCTCATCAGTTATCAAAGTATTATTTGAGGAGGTTGTAGTCATCCTGATGTAAATTGCTAAGAAGTCTCACTACAGATGAAGTACTTACTGAATTCATTAGTCTAGAAAGAAAGTTCAAGAATGTGTAGTTATTAAGAAATGTCTGAATCTTAATCTGATTCTTCAGATTCTGGAAAAAAAATGTTTGAGCTTTAAATCACTTCAGGTAATACAAGACCAACATTTTGAAGTGATCCTTATTTTCCCCATGGAACTAGAATCCACAATATTTAACTTTCATAGTACACTTTTATTTCTTTTTCTACATGTAGTTTAGACAATGGGTACACAGGGGTAACTTGAACACATTTGTTGAAGGTGATACCAGTCTAAAAGCCCCATGGATGAGTTTTTTTTTTTTTTTTTTTTGGCCAGTCCTGGGCCTTGGACTCAGGGCCTGAGCACCGTCCCTGGCTTCCTCCCGCTCAAGGCTAGCACTCTGCCACTTAAGCCACAGCGCCGCTTCTGGCCGTTTTCTGTATATGTGGTGCTGGGGAATCGAACCTAGGGCCTCGTGTATCCGAGGCAGGCACTCTTGCCGCTAGGCTATATCCCCAGCTCCCCATGGATGAGTTTTATCTCATCTGTTTGCTTATTTCTCCAGTATTCCTACATGAGCAAAATAAACTACATTGTGTATAGGACCTTGCATTCCAGGGCCCGGGTTATCATTCTTGGATGTGCATGCGTAGTGTAGCATCACAACCTTACCCCGATGAAAGGAGCATTAATGTGCTCAATAAATTTGGAGAACTCTTGACCGATGTATTCATACCAAGTAACCAATCCCAGTTTATGACCAACAGATACTCTGTTCTCTTATCTAAAGGCATGTAAAACATACTCCAACTAGCCCTTTTTTAAGCAGGCATGTAACTGTGAACATTCTTTAAACTCTTTAACAATAAAATGGACAACTTCTGACATACTAATCCATTAAATGAGCAATAATGACTTTCACTTACTCAGCAGAACATTATCATACAAAGACACGGAATGAAAAGCTATGCATAAAATCGTATGCTGTGTGCATACATTGATAAGTTCAGTCATACACATTCCATATTAGAATCCTTGCTTATCCTAAGGACTTCCTGTCATAAGTTTACTATTTTCTTCAGTTCAGAATGTCGATAAGGAAATCACAATTTATCGTGCCCATGTAAGTGTCCAATGTTTCGTGTTCAAAGCCACTCTGTCTATCATTCTCCCCCATCCTGTCCGCTTCCCCCTTTCAGTCTCATTTTGTATTTCCTATTTCAACATTCTTCCAATGAATGGCATTTTAGATTGCATGCAGTGATCTAAAATAATAATGAACTACCCTGTAGCATAATAGAATAATTATCTCTCAATACGAGAGAAGAAAAAATTAACTTTTGAAACATCATTAAGTTAGTTTTGACAAATGAAGTTAATTTGAAGGCCTGAAAAGTCTAAGAGCCTTAAAATATACACAGCGGTGGACAGAATTAGAATTATTTTGCTTTGGAAAGTTACTGGTGCAGTGAAACAGCACCAACCTAACAGCATTTGCATCAGGTTTATAATAGTGCAATTAGCTACTGATGCTGGCTACTAAAATCTATGACAAGGCATTTAGAATTTGGCTCCATACAAAACTGGAACTCTGTAAATGGCAGTTTTCAACACTACCTGGGCTGCTAGGTTCTAAATGAGAGTTTCTAGATACTGTGGAAATGCTAAACCAAGAGTCCAAGTGGTATACACTTAGTTTTCATCTCCTTCCAAGATGTTTTTCCAACTATAAGCATTAAAAATGAGTTATTGTAACAAAGGTATTCCTTTTAAGCTAGCTATTTTAAATAAAAACTTTGTGGGAAATACTTTACTTGGATTTCCTATAATCATTTTAGTGTCTTTTGGGAGGAGCCTCTTTGTAGCTTTGTTTGTGTTTGTTAGTTTGGTTTGGTTTGGTTTGGCTTTTACCGAGGAGGGTTATTTCACATTTTTGAGTAAAATCAACAATGAACATACAAGAAATATAAAGCCCAAAGTATATAAAACAATGTGCCCCAAGGAATGAGCATCTACACTTTTCCCAGAAGATTCAGTAATCATTGCATCTATGATGTCAGCATAGACAGATATTGAGAATCTCAGCCATGCTCTCCACCGTGGTTCACTCACTTTCCATCACGGGTTTTACTAAATACGTTTTACCAAGGTCTAATGTAGGAGATACTATTCGATAACGATGGAGTACTGTGTGTGTTATCTGTACTAAGACTTGTTTTCATAACTGTTCTAGTGTATACGGCCTATTGCAAAGGAAGCATTTATATCTTCCAGAGGATAAATGGGAATTCACAGGTCTAGAACAATAATCAAGTTGAACTCCTGCTGCTGGCACAGGTATGTAATATAATCTCAGGCAGGGAAACACTTTAGGGCATATTTTCTCAGTCAGGAATGGAAGGGAGCCTGTGCACCGTAGTGACACTAGCAACTTGCCTTTGGCTGGTTGAGCGATAAAGTCATTTAAACCACATGGCTGGATGTCATCTGGATTTGTGCTTAAAATACAGACTATGGCTTACAAAGAAGGCTGGAAGTCACAAAAGTAGTACGAATAAATTAAGAAAGCTCGCATCATGGATTATCTTTTCCCCCTGCAAAGAAGGCTTGATACCTATTGCAAATGTCTAACTTTTTATTTCAAAAAAGTTTATGTTGAGCAAATGTGGAGATTAATCCCTAGGTTTGAAGAAGATAAATAAAAAATGAAAGTTAAAAAAATTACAATTTCATACAAAAGTTTAGTTGCTTCCTCCTGATTGTTCTTTTGCATTAAGAACAAAAAAGAGATTTCTGTTTTATCTTACCAGAACAATTATGTTTATTAGAAATACATTTTGATTATAGTAATCATCTATACACACATACAAGCACATGCACACACGCACATACAAACACACACATGTACAAGCACACACAGGATAGACTGCCCGACTGCCTTAAATGCATGTTGACACACATAAGATTTCCATAGAAAACAGCTGGTCTTAAAAAGCATCTGAGTTGCTATTTTGAAGTTAAGAATACAATAAAAAACATCTCTTCTGTACACAAGAAAAGAACATCATTTACAAACATATCAGCAAGCTGAACACAAATAAATAATAAGTGTATGTACATAAACATATGCAAATTCATCCAAAATTTCATAGCTTAAAATTATGTGAAGTGAAGTAAGCCAGAACCAAAGGAACTTGGACTCTGTGGTTTCCTTCATTGGCAAAAATTAGTATATCTCTGGGATAGTCCTAGCAGAAGATCACAATAGTTCATTAGCTACGTCCATATGACCATATAAAGTGATACTAAGTGAAATGAACTCCAAGATATGGAAGCAAGCACTTTATCGTTGTTATTTTTCACCGTACTATGTGAAATAATTTTTTTTCTTTCACTTTTCTTTCCTATGGTTTTTCCCCTATTGTCACTGCTTTTGATTTTGGTACCTTGCTATTGCCTATTACCTTTGTCTGAACTAGGGAAGGGAAGGGGAATATCAAAATGGTGAGTGATACACACAAGACATATGTTAGAAATTAACTGTACAACTTGAAGAGAGGGACAGTTGGGGGGAGGGAAGGTGGGAGAAAAATGAGGGAGGGGTAACAAATTAGAAAAGAAATGTGCTCACTACCTTATATATGTAACTGTAACCCCTCTGTACTTCACAATGGCAATAAAATATTTAGTTTAAAAATGTAAGTTTTTTTAAAGAAGGTAGAACTAATTTGTATTTCATGTTAAGGAAAAATTAAGGTGTTAATTAATAAAATATATAACAATCATAACAATAATTTATTTCCTCTTCCTGAAACATCATTCTTTATGAGTTCTATTCAAATTGAAAAAATACAGATTCTGAAGCAAATGGATGACTAGAGATCAGTGGTTTATGCCTATAAATCCAGCTAATCATGAGGCTGATATATGGAAGATCCTGGCCTAAAGTCCTCATAGTCCAAAAAATCTTCATGAGTGCATATGCAAGTAATGAGAAAAAGGGCAACATGGAAACAGGGCTCAGATGTTACAGTACCACTCATAAGTAGAAAGCAGGGCATATGCTAAGTCCCACAACAAATTCCAGTCCCCATACTGGAATGAAGAGATAGATGATAGATAGATAGATAGATAGATAGATAGATAGATAGATAGATAGATAGATAGATAAAGTGACTCTCAACAGTAGGTAATTTGCTCAGCATGAACAAGTGCATATGATGACACCCAGCATGGCAAAAACACACAAACAGATCAGGAAAGAAAAAAGAATAACCACTTGTACATATCAAAATTAAACTCTAGAGCTGGGCTCCAGTGCCTCACATCTGCAAGTTTAGCTACTCAAGAGGTTGAGATCTGAAGACCACAGTTCAAAAGTAGCCCAGGCAGAGAAGTACCCATGAGACTCATCTCCAATTAACCACCAGAAAGCCCGAAGTGGAGACATGCCTCAAAATGGCAGGGGGTTACCCTTGAAGAAAAGAGCTCAGGGATCACACTGGGCCCTGAGTTCAGCCCTATGATTAAAAAAATAAAATAAAATGAATAAAAATTAAAAACTAGATAACTTTTTATTTTGCAAGTTAAAGCAGTCCTGCTGATCGGGGTATGGTGGCTCATGCCGCTTATCCTCGTTACTCAAGAGGTAGATACTCACAGGAAGGTCATTTAAAACCAATGTAGATAAAAAGTTCATCAGGCTTCCTTTCAATCAATACAAACTGGGCCTGGTGGTGTGGGCTTGTCATCACAACGACATAAGAACTATTAGCAGAAGATCATGGTCCAATCCAACTTCAGTAAAATCCCGGCCTCTCTTCAGAAAAAGGCTGAGGACATAGCTCATGCTGTAAATCACCTTCTGGAAAATAGGAGGCCCCTGAGTTCAGACCAAGTACAACCAAATTGTAAAACTTTACTTTAATAAAGTCAAAATTCCCCGTACATTGAAAACAATCCATAGCAAAATAAAACATGATGCAATGCTAGTTTAAAAAAAAAACACAGCTCCTATATAGTATAACGTTGTAAAAATTGATCTGAATATGTCATTAAAATGCTGGAAACATATATATATATATATATATATATATATGGCATAAAACTCAGACTTATGCAACAATAGACTAAAATTCCAATTTCTAACAATAATGTTCTTCAGTATCTACTTTCATTATATCCAGCATAAACAAGCAACATTGGTGATCCTGGGTACCACATACACATGTATAGATTTCATCCAATGATTTAACTTCTTATAGTGCTGAGTCAATTCTAGAGCCCCATGAATGCTAGAGAGAAGTTTTACAAATGAACTACATACTCAGCTGCTATTTGATTGGTCAAAGCATATCAAAATTTTATCATAACACTGTTATGCAAAGAAGTTTAGACAAGGCTTAGAACAGAATATGACTGCATAAATACACGCACTAGTGCAGACTCTCTAGAACTCATTTTACATAAAACAGAATATCTAAACATTGTACCCAATTCCACTTAGAGTTTGAAATCATGGCTTACAAGTTCAGTCTCCTCTTTTCAGTGTGTCAGCATTCAATTGTGTATTCCTAACACTGTAGCACATTGTCTCCTTGAAAATCCCCCACATTCTTCTCTTCAGACTTCTAAAAAAAATAGATTGAGTGTCGGGGGCTGGTGGATCAAGTCTTTAATACTAATTTTTCAGGAGGCTGAGGATTATGGTTCAAAACCAGCCAGAGCAGAAAAATCCAATACTCTATCTTCAAGTAACTACCACCACCCCAAAAGAAGAAAAGGGAGGGGGAGGAGGAGGAGAAGGAGGAGAGGGAAGAGGAGGAGGAGAAGGAGGAGGAGGAGGAGAAAGAGAGGGAAGAGAAGGAGGAGGAGGAGGAGGTGAAGGAGGAGGAGGAGGGATGGAAGTGGAGCTATGATGAAAATAATAGAGCACCATCCTTTAGCAAAAAAGTAAAGCAAGAGTGCTAGGTTCAGAGTTCAAGACCCATAACTGAACCCCTCCTCAAAAAAAATGATTGTTCTTTTATAAACATGGGTTGAAAATACAACATGGTTATCTATTGCTTTGAGTTACTAGGAAACTGGAGAAAGGACTTTCTGTTTGAACCAGCTATCTCCGACCTAACTCCATGTAACATTCTCGACAAAATGGTGCTTTAGAGAAATTACACACAAAACACAGAATTGTATCTTTATCAATTCTGGCTTCCCACTTTTCAAAGTGGATGAGCAGTTTTTGATATGTCTGACAAATCTGACGCCTAAATTAAAATGATCCTCTAAATAAATACGTTCTCTCCACTTTCAGATCTCAAATGATTACCTTTACCTTGTCTTTAACCTTGCAGCAACAATTACAGTGAGATTTCAAATGTGTCTGCAGTACAAGGATGCTGCAGCTTTAGGAAATATTCCACAGGAATGAGATGCTATAACTTACTTCATCTGTCAGCAGCGTCCTTTCATTTTTCAGAGCCTTGCATAAGGGAGGAATAAAATGATGTACATTGTTAACTTCTATGCCTGAATCAAGAGTTTCTCAGTAGGTTGCACATGAGATATTTAAACCAAAGTGGTGGTGAAATAGTCATTAATTATCCAGAAGTGAATCTTGAGAATGTGAACTTTGCATAGGTTAAATATATATATATTCTGAGAAATCATTGCTAAAAGCTTCAAACAGTGTACTGGCATCCAAGTGCAAAACCAAATGAGTGTTAATTCATACACCAGGAAATTTTGGCCATAGGTTAGACCTTACAGCAGGGTTTGGGAAAGTCCTGTGTACTGAATTTCATTGTCTATCTGAAAGTTACCAATAGGGAGCTATATATATATATACACATAAGACAAAATAAAAGCAAATTAATCATCACATTTTCAAATCCATAAAGTGTTTGCTTTTGTTTCTTTGAAGCTATTACCTCATAGTATAATCATATACAACAAGATTTTCTGGTTTGTTCAGCTATTAGTACTTAAGGTAGCCCTTAACCAATTAATTACCACTTATCAATCATCAAGACAACCAAGTGATGTAGGTGTCAAATGATACTCTTAGTTAGCTCTTAGGGACACTGAGGTAGAAGAATTCTACTTACTCTGTTGCCATAGGTAAAAGATTGTGTTGTTAATTCCACAGAAGGGTAATCACCTACATTAAGTCTATAGTCCTGGCTCAGAGTCCCCCTGGGGCCAGAGTCGACCTTTACCAATCTTCCATCTTCAGATAATCATGAAATCTAGCCAGTTATCATACTGAATTCCTTCATCAAAACTTATAATGAACTAAAGAAAGTAGTGGGAAGTGTTTATTCTCTAAACAAGAAACATTTCGCTTTGTTTGGGAGCCTGATGCCTTTTTTTAACTTTATTTCTAGTGTATGTATAAAAATGCAGGCAGAATTTCTATTGTAATTTTCTTCAAGTTGTAACACAAAACTCTTCGAAGGTTATAAAGTGCCTTGTCAACCTGCTATTAAATGTATTTTAATCATTCTTTATTTTAATTTCCTGACAGAAGCCTTGTGAAGAATATACAGATGTAATGAATATTTCATAAAGATATGATTTATTGGGTGTTCTTTTCCTTGGCTTTAAAATGATCCATCCTGAAGAAAGCAAACATACAAAACTACCTGCTGGTATCAGAACTAAACCAAATCCCCTGAAGGCAAGACTGGATTTCATAATCATTTCTAGGCCTTATAGACCATGCAAAAGATTGTTAGTCAATGTTCCATTAATATTTTAGCTGGCAAAGGAACTTAGATCTAAGCTACCACATGTGGTTGTCAGAAATGTCAGGTATACTACGATAAAATTATTAATGATTTAATTTTTTATGAGCTTCACATCATTTTACAGGAAAATAAAATTGATTTCAGGTCTAAAGATAAAAAGCTATAACAACTTTTTAATGTACCTCAGTAATTCTGCCAATTCCTTTTCAAATATTTGCTTCCACTGGTTACTTCTCTGACTTTGGTAATTAGATTTACATGTATTTTTCCTGTTCATTTCTGAATAGACTTGCCTCAAATTAGCACCTTTTACTTTTACTTTGACTAGTATTAGTATTGTCGTATAATCTCAGCTAACTATAGTGAATTCTGACCTAATTTGTCTCCATCATTAATTATTATTTTTAGATTATCTATGAGCTGATTATCTCCAAGGGCAATAGAAATTCCAAAAGCATAAATGAAGAAAAACTGTAATCTATCGTTTTCTGCTTCTGTGTAACTATGATTTCATAGTTGACTTGTTCTCTGGTGCTGTATATCATTCTTAACAAAAATGGAAGCTAGAAGACAAAATGTACAATTGTCATGTGACAGGAAAATGCTTCCAAATAGGCATTAGGATGAATTTCCATGTTACAAATATGTCCTAATATAACCAGTTAATATGCTGGAAAGGACAATTGAATAATTGGGGATTTTGTTCTATAATAGCTAGGGACCTACATATGTTATATTTTTAATAACCCTACCAATCAAGACTTGTTTGTGCTCACTAAGTTTAGAAGTCTCCAACCACTTAATTAGATGACTCTTACTACCTTTAAACTGCCTTATAAAATGCATGCCATTTCCTTATAATCTAATAGTGTGTGTGTGTGTGTGTGTGTGTGTGTGTGTGTGTGTGTGTATCAGTGCTTTGAACTCAAAGCTTTGTGCTTTTGCTTTGCCTACTTGAACCACACTAATATTCTGGATACTTTTGCTGCTTACTTGAAGATGGAGTCTTTGGGAGCACGATGCTCACATTTCAGCTTGCTGAGTAGTTAGGATCCAAATACGATGCCTGTCGTCATCTATTAAGTTTTCATCAGTTCAACACAAAATTAGAGTCTGACTGATAGGCATCATCCAAAGGCCCAATCCCTCACACAGATAGCTATAGTAAAAAAAAAAAACTTGGTTACCTAATCATTAAGAGTATTCTTCAGTAAGTTGTTAAATTTTCTATAGTTGATTAACAAAGTACTGGTTAAATCTGAAGTCCCTAAGCACTATGAGAAAATTCACTTCTTTTTAGAAACATTTTATTACTGATAATTTTAGTTTGCTAAAAATGGAAAAGAAAATGAACTTTAGAAGTCTAGTAAAATATTCTTTACTGTATGTTTTGTCTTTTATTATTTTTTCAGTTGTGTATACATCGTTGTCCATAGTAATGGTTTTCATCATGACATTTCTGTGTGTGTGTGTGTGTGTGTGTGAAAAAGAGACAGAGATGATGAAGAGTTATATAATTTAAGATAAATGTTTGACTCTTGAAAAGATTTACATAATTTACATAAGTAGTTTAACATTAACACCATAACCTTAAGCCATTTTTAATTTAAATTAATTTTATTATAAAGGTAATGTTCAGAGGGTTACCGCTATATAAGTAAGGTAAGGAGTACACTTTTTGTCCAACAGTGTTACTACCATCTTTGTTTTCTCCCTGTTTCCCCACCCACCCTACTCCCTTCCTCCTCCAAATTGTAAAGTTAATTTCCAACATAGTATCACATTGGTTGAACCTTTGTCCTCTTCAGTTATTCCCTTTCCCTTCCTCAAATCAAAGAAACATATATACAAGACACAGAATCAAAAACAGTGAAAATAGGGAAAAAAACAATAGAAAAAAATGAAAGTAAAAAGAAATAACTTCATACAGTACACTTAAAAAAAAACACCCTCTTGCTTCTAAATCTTAGAGTTCATTTTGATTAATATCATCTTATGTGGTCATATATACATAGCTGTTGAGAATATTGTGATCCTCTGCTAGGACTATCCTAGACATAGAGTAATTATTAAAAATGAGGGAAACCATGGGAGCTATGTTTCTTTGGTTCAGGCTTGCTTCAACTAATATGATTTTTCCAAGTCTTTCCATTTGATGAAGCATAGAATTCCATGAGATAGATAGATATAGATATAGATACAGATATAGATATAAATATATCACATTTTCTTGATCCATTCATCTACTGAGGGGCATCTGGGTTGGTTCCATATCTTAGCTATGGTAAATAATGCATAATTCTGCTGGTAGTTTTAGTGTAGCATTGTTTATGATCACTTGGGTATTTTCAGATTCCTGAAATTTACGTGTCTTAAAAATATCTGTCCTTAAAGTTGCCCATTCTTACTCTTTACTTAATTTTTTGACAAGGTGATGTACAGAGGGATTATAGTTACAAACATAAGGTAATGAGTACATTTCTTGTCAAACTTACATTCCCAATCTTTATTAATGTAATGAAGTTGAATTGATTCTGCCTCTTGCCTCAGCTACAACTAGACACATGTACCTGAACTAGACTTACATGGTCTAAATACTTAGATTAATTTTAGGGTTTAATTAGTTAAAAATAGTAAGTTACTGGGCTGGGGATATAGCCTAGTGGCAAGAGTGCCTGCCTCGGATACACGAGGCCCTAGGTTCGATTCCCCAGCACCACATACACAGAAAACGGCCAGAAGCGGCGCTGTGGCTCAAGTGGCAGAGTGCTAGCCTTGAGCGGGAAGAAGCCAGGGACAGTGCTCAGGCCCTGAGTCCAAGGCCCAGGACTGGCCAAAAAAAAAAAAAAAATAGTAAGTTACTGAAACTGGGAAATGGGAAATTCCTTCTTTTTTTCTTTATTTTTTCTGTCTATTAGTACCATACACTGTGTCCAAAATACCTAGAATTTGACAGGAATCAATAAACAGCCACACAGAAGAACTTCATTGCAGTATAAAAATACAACCAAAAGAATAATCTTAGGGATGAGAGAAACACATTTCTTATATTGGTTGAATCTCTGGATTTATGCTTTAATAAAGCTTCTTTGGAATTACAGTTCGATGAACTTATACCTATTTTGCTTAGGGTAATTTTAAATATGTATTTGACTGAAAACATTCTGAATGACAAACTACTAAAATAGGTTGCCATAGTAAAGATTGTGTTCTAGTGAAACTACAAATAGCTCTTGTAGAGGTGGTAGAATCTGTAAGGGGAAGAGGCTACTGAGAGACTTTTAGATCACTGAGGCCAGGGCTTGAAGAGGATTGTGTGTAAGATATTTTCTCTATTCCTCCCTTTGCTTGTTGAGCACCAGATAAGCAGCTTTATTTACTCCATCCCTTGTTGCCAATTCATCATAGGCCTAAAGTCACCAGGACAGTTGATCATGGATTAAAACCTCCCAAGCTGTGAACTAATACAAACCTTTCTCTTTATAAGTTAATTACCTCAGACATTTTTATGTAGAAGTACAAACCAAACATAGAGGCTTAGAATATATCATATTCCAATTCACATTTTATAATATCATAAGTGAACATATGAGATCGATTTTCACCCATGTAATGAATTTCTAAATGTCAGCTGATGTAATCCTTGAAGCACAAGCTGAGAGTAATTCAAATTTTCCTTCACAAAACAGAGAAAACTTTCAAAAATTCTTAATTTATTATTAATTATCATATACTAATAAGTGAGGATATTTCATCACAATAATTAAATGTTGTATACAGGGGCCTTTGGAAAAGACTAGTTCCTGGAACGCTCAACAAAATTGTCAATTGCTCTAAAGGCACAAGAAAATGGATATTGACCTCACGATCACAGATATTGACATTTCCCAAGGAACTTGACACTGGAGAGGAGGAAAAATGAAAAACAAAATACAAAATTGTAGAGAATAATTGGATTCTAATTGGGATTCGTATGCTTGTCTTGAAATTGAGTAAGGGAAGAAATCAGGTTACAAAGAAAATAATGATATTGATTTCATGCAAAGCATATTGTATGCACAAGATAAGAAAATTCAACAAAGCTGCATTAGAAAACACATTTTAGAAAAATCAAGGTTCTGTGTTGGAATGTTAAAAGCGGAATGAGATCTTTTGGTTGCAGTTGTTTTATATTTTTGATAGGGTTTTTAAGAAAAATGTGGACAGTACAAATGTTATAAGAATAACACTGAAATGAAGGAAGATCACTTGGCCAGGCAACCACATACTGTAAAAGAAATTACAAGCTTAAATATTCACAACCAAGCCTGCCTCTGTAGATAGCAGAACTTCTCGCTAAGGAAGTACCATCTGGGACCTTCTGCAGAGATCTCATCACCACCAGAACAAATGTGTGTAATGTAGTTGGGAGGAAGGTATTAGTGGTTGCATATGGTAGCCAATTGATTGTCAACCACAGAAGGTTCCAGAAAAACCATTCTATTTTTCCACTGACCAAGGGATCCCTTACATTGTCAGGAAGAAAGACTCTTTAATGTGTTACTCCTCCAGCTCTATAAAACGCCACCTCATCTCCAATCCATTATTCAACGTTTTTTCACTATCAAATTGGAATGTTCTCACATTTTTTAATTTAGTAACCATGCACTGTTAAGCATACAAACATGTGTGACATGCTAGGCTTTGAGTAAGACACAAAGGTGAAAACAAGCAAAGTGCTGGACTTCTGTTTTTCCTACCCTGGAAATGGTTCTTCCTAGGGGTTATAGTCAGTATGTCCATTACGTTTCCAGTGTTTTTGTTTGTTTGTTTGTTTTTATCAGAACCACTCCTTTTATTATCCTCCCCAATTCCAACTCTTGGTGTTCATATATTAGCAGAGCAAGCTTCTGTATCTGGAAGCTTTTGCATTATATATTTGAATGGTCATTTACCCATGAAAAATTTGCGGAAACTGAAGGAAGACTTTGCAGCATTCAGAATTGTAATGGTTGTCTGAGCCAAAGCACCAATGCTTTAACATTTTCATTAGCTGGCAGCACTTTCCATTTTACTAAGCAGGAAAATTTTATCATATTGTATTGTTATTATTTTTCTATTTGGAGGAATTGAGATTTTTTTAAACACAATACTTTACTTTGGCCAGAAAGGTACTCCACTACTTGAAATGTTTCTAAGTTTACTACTGAAGAATATATAAATAAATAATAAATAAATGATTACATTGTAACTTTCTCTAACTTCTGTTTGTATTGTCCTACTAGACACTGAATTCACATATTCTGTGCTCCTACATTTGTCTGTTACCCACTTCCAAAACGACTTTCATTTACTTAAGACTTTATTATGAAAGCACTAGCATTGCCAATGTCGGAAATACAAGACTAGTGAAGCAAGAACACAGGTCTTTACTCAGCAGAAGCATAGAGGCTCTAAGAATCAATAGCTATACCCTTAGGAACACATAAGATGATGCTAAGTGAAATGAACTCCATGATATGGAAACAAGTGATATATCACAGTTATAACTACTTTCAACGTCCTATGTATATGTGTAGTTTCTATCATTGATGATGTTTTGTATCACCCTCCTATGTTTGTACCTACACTATCTCTGTAATCTTATCTGAGTATATTGGAAACCGTGGTTACTGGTATTGGAAGTAGGAAATTCAAAGGGAATACCAAATTCGAGAGACACAGGGTAAAAAAAGAGAAATAACTACAAAAGCAATACTTGCAAAACTGTTTGGTGTAAGTGAACTGAACAACTGGGCGGGGGGGAGGGAAAGGGGGGGAGGGAGGGGGGCATGAGGGACAAGGCAACAAACAGTACAAGAAATGTATCCAATGCCCAACGTATGATACTGTAACCTCTCTGTACGTCAGTTTGAAAATAAAAATTTGAGAAAAAAAAAAAGAAATGTATCCAATGCCTAATGTATGAAACTGTAACCTCTCTGTACATCAGTTTGATAATAAAAATAAAAAAATATTCAGTAGGAAAAAAAAAAAGAATCAACTAAAAGACATATGTATATATTTCTTAAGCCTTCCATTAAGTTTGTCTTTGGGTGGTGTTAAAGTTTGAAGGAATCAAGGTCTATAATGCAAAGGTTTCAGAAGCTTTTCTCACATTAGGTATGATATTTTGCAATAACAAAAGCAAACAATATTACCAATTCCAAAGTCAAAAGCCTTTAGAAGCATACATGAAATAAACATTTCTGAATAGTGATCTAACCTGAGACCACTTAATTCTCCATTGGTACATATAATTTTTAATAAAAAGCTTATGTCTCTTTGTTACTAAACACATACCACTTACAAATAGTTACAATTATTTGTATATAGTTATGACTATTTGTATATGTGAAATAGGAAAACAGGTTGTCTTTGTATAGAAATATTTACATAGTGCAGATCAAATGAGTGCTAAATTCTGAGTCTCCCTTCCTCTCTTATTCGTAGGTCTTTGGAATTGAACAGTTACGCTAACACAATAGACATCTTTTCCAAATTTAAGTTTATTTTTTGCATTTTTTCACAGATAATTTTATTATGTACATGTAAGCTTAAAACATGATATTATAGACTGCAATTACATAATAAGACTATTGCTATAGTGAAGAAAATTTATGTATCCATCATCTTGAACACTGAAAGAAATCAAATCAAATATAGATAT